>NW_017259187.1:897428-921191 GCF_001594045.1 Atta colombica
ACGTTCTGTGTAATTTGAATAGATGAAGATAAAGTTAATAGGAATCGCTACAATATTTATAATACTCTCCAGACAAGTAAACTGGAGGATACGCAACATAGCTAGATCGTGCTATTAAGAAACGTAAGGAGATCGATATCAGGATACAATTTATCGCGATTGTCACACATTCTGTGCAAATGAGCTTGTATACTTTGTACAAATATATTTTCTACATTCTTACGGAACGGTATAAAGCGATCCCGTACACTATTGTGTATCTATGTAGATATTACCTTTGCAATTGAGTGCTAGATCATGTGTCAGATTGTAGCATCAACCTTTCAAGTATCTAGTACAATTTTTATTAATTTCATAATAATTAATGGCTTAAAAAATATAATTAATAATAAAATATAATTATCATAATTAATGCAAAAGAATATATCATATATTCTAAACATTAAAAATATAATAAAAGCAATTTTATTGTATGATAAATTGATTTCTTTAATTGATTTCTTTCAAAATCCATTCCTTACGACGGGAATTTATACAATATTTTTCGCAATCTCTATCTTCATCTTGCTCAAACACAATAAAACATAATAATAATTTTAAAAGATCCAAGTAATTTCCTTTAAAAAGAAAAATTTTCTCTCTTTAGGCGATAATTATCGCGAGACAGATTCTGAGCGCACTCTGCACAAGTAGCCGAATTATTTCAAACCGGTTTGACGCTGGGACAAGCAGAAGCACTTTACACCATACTGGTATAATTGGTAGCGAGCGCAAACGATTTTTAAGACTACTTTGTACTTAATCGAGTTTTCGCGGAAGCTTTACCAAGAGAAGAAGCTACGACCCCGGCGAAATACGGAAGCCACTTTCCAGTCGGTATCGATAAAACGGGCGTGGTCGCTTGTGATAAATACGCACACGCGGTGGATGTGTAAATCGTTACAAGATACCGCTAAAATTAAACAGCCCATTAATTTAAGAGATATTAATAAGTACGAACATTACGTTAGGTGCGCAATACAGCGCTGCCAACAACTCCAATATTCATATTACAGATGCATATGCATGTTACGTGCCAAAATATTTTATAATTGTTGCACCTCACAACTTACCGAATTATCGATAATCTAGAAAAAGAAAGATACGCGTCGTTCCGCCGGCGCATCGTGATGTATAATTATCGAAATGGTCACTTATTAATACATTGTTGACGGGATGCGGACCGGTTAGGGAGGTAATCGATGTTCGCGTGTATCTTCCATGTATCGCAAATATGTAAATTTTAAACGAGGTGTTTCAAAATTATGGCCACTTTCAGTTCCACATGCTTTCGTCAATCTGGATTCGATTTAGCTACAAACACAGACTCTAACGTGAAAATATCATTATCACTTTGAAATGATTTTATCCGTTTAATATATTTTATAACAAACTATTGTCATTCGCAGAAGATTTCTGAGATTTCTATTTAATTTTTTTTCTATTTAAATAAATTCGATTGGCATCTTTACCTTATAAATAAAAAAGATCTGCTTGAAATTTTTTCGAAGCGATTCTCCCTTTCTGTGAAAATAGCGATGCATATTTTCCTGCGTTTGTGCGTCCTCCGAATTCGCGGATAAATCGGCCTGTCACTTTCAGATCGACATAATTACCGGCAGTGGACGACTTGCAGCGCGATTAATGTGACGGCAATGATTACGTCGCATATCACTGCACCCCATTCGAGCGTAAAAGCGTAACTTGGAGAACGTACACCAGGAGAATCGTCCTGCTCATAATTATCAAACGCGCCACCATCTCCGCTCCGTTTGTCGCAGCCGGATAATTAAACCCGGAACTCCCGAGCTCGTTCACGGCTATCGGTAGCTCCCCCGATTACGTTACGGAGGATTAGGGCCCCGTGGCAATTGCGAGGGCGGTAAATGGATTAGGCAAGGCACGATGAAACGGGGAAATAAAAAAAAAAGAAGATACGAGAAAAGGGACGACGAAGAAATGCGAGGAGGGTGGAAGAGTGAAAGCAGGGAAAAAATTGACGGAGCGAAGGAAGGAGATTCGCTCGCGCGGCAAGAGAGAATATTTGAATACGACTATACCGCGAGAGTAAATCGTCCCGTCCGCAAACGAGCAGTAAGCTACACAAGAAACGCATTTGCCTGTCCGATGGTGGGAGAGTATAGAAGGCCCACGATACGGCATGACGCGGGGAAGGGAGATTTCCGCTGCGAGGAGGGAATGACGGGGGTAGAGGTATCCAACAGGGCCTCTACGGTAAGTCCCCCTTCGTGCAAAAGGGGAGCTCGCTATCGACCGAGCTATCTCCCACCACCCATAGCAGTTGCACCGTAATATATAGGCCGTATCTCAAGCCCGCAAATTGCCTTTTTAAACACAACAAGACGGCCGTGCCCCCCTTTCAATTTACGTGGGTCCCTTTTTCGCGTGCGCGGTCCATGCCGTTTGCCTCAGAAACCCCCACCTGACGGGTTCCTATCCCCCCTCTTCCGTGCTTGGCGGTCGTACCTTCGCCACCCTTTGCCCCTTCGCCGCCATCGTCGTCGACGCCATCGAGAACTTCGTGCACACATATCTCCCCACACGTAAGATTCTTTGAAAAAGGCGTGTCGTATATTATCGTTGTAATTACAAATGGAATAATCGGATATCGCGACAGCATCCCGGCTATCAAAGGGAGTTCGTGCGAACTTTACCTTTAGTGCCAAAGTGCCAAAGGGATACTTTATGAGAGCTTCATGAGTGACAGTAGAAATTCTTCTTTAAAATCGAAAATATAATACAAACTTGTTATCTTTTAATGCAGTTTGATAATTTAAAATATAATAATTGTAGAGCGATTTTCTAATTAAAAATTTTCTAATTAGAAAAGGAACAGCTCGACTATTTAAAAATTTGTAATTTAAATATGAGAATCTAATTATGAATAAAAATTATCGAATAAAAAATATATATTTTGTAAATATTTAATTATATAAATAAATATATGTATATTCATTGTATATTACATATAATATTATTAATATTACATATATTATTATAGTCCTGAAATAAATTCTGATACAATAGAGAGAAGATAATATATTAAAGCGATAAGAGCATAGTTATGAATCAATAGATATGTACACGTCTCCTGCTTGCCTAAATGCATTGACAGTTTAAATAGGCATCGATATTTACATGCTTGTACATATTTATTTTCTCTCGCGGTAAATTTACATTGTGCCGTAGATCAAACGGCTGGCGGGGCAAATATGTGTTTTGTTCATGGCTGTGTTTTGGGATCGTGAGATTTATACACGTCTCAAACGCGCGTCTGAGGTACGAGAGAAACGTAAAACATCGCACAATACAACGGATGTTCTTATAGGATCATTGATGGTCTGACGTTACGAGTTATTGTGTACTGCAAAAAAGAATTAAAATTATTGCAGAGTTTCCAGTGAATGGATATGGAATTATTACATATCTATTTACATCGTTATATAAATGAGAATAGTAGCACAAAATATGCCAGGATAGTTTATTTATTTTTCTGTGCAGTAATATACTTCCAGATAAATGCAATGAGACTTCGAAGCCACACAGCGAGCTGGAAAAAGCGTCATCGCGTTCGTCGGAGCGAGTGCTTACATGCGATGAGAAGACAGATGGATGGATGATAGCCGAATTATCGGGTTTTCTTATTGCGAGAGTACCTATGTCATCGGGATAATCGCGTGCAACATAATTAGAAACGTGGGACGTTTCGAGGTAGTCGTCTACGCGTGAAAAAATGTGCGTCTCGAGATTTCAATTTACAGAAGATATGCCCGATAGCTCATTCAGGCGAAATAATTAGAGGACGCGAAAAAAAAAACACCGGAAAACACACAGGATTTTAATCGTAATAAGACGTCAAGGATAAAACTCTTCTCTCTCTTTTTCTCTCCCTCTGTTTTCTTTCTTTTTCTCTCTCTTTCTCACTGCAATAGCGGGAGAAAAATGGGCTTACCGTGTGGTTAAGCGATCACGCGGTTGACTCGGCAAGATTGTCGATTTATGTTTACATACTCGTTTTACGCGAGACCTCGATAATTAGAGTAGTTACCCCATACCCGTATGTAACGTGCACGTGAAGGGAAGATGCTCTGGCCGCAGCCGGATGATGCCGGCGAGGATTTAAAAATGGAAGCACGAGGAGTGCCGAAGGTTTAAACGAGGGGCGATTAATCCCTCCGGGGAACGCGGCCTGAAATTGGCGTATAGTCTTCTGCGTGTTATCTTTGATCGTAAAGCATCGTCATCGGCCTGATACACTTCGCGGATCGCTTATTCATCCTCCTCACGAGTCAATATAACCGTGGTGTCCCGAATCCTCTTTCTTTCTTATTATTTCGTCGAATTTTTCTCCGTTTTATGTTGACGTCGAGTTTAATGCCGAGTTGTCAAAATAAAGAGAGAAGAAAAAATATCTCTGTATGTGCACACATAATTATGCGTATAATCAATGTCTTTTGCAGCGCGATGCGTTCACTCGAGATAATATGATCACGATGAAACAAGCTCGGATAGTCGATAATTAATCGCTGTAATAATGAAGGCATTAAACCAATTAACGCTTACGGTTATAAATGCATCCATTTGCTCGCTCGATTCGTGTCTAGTTTGTATTTAGTAACGACATTTATTACGTAGTTTCAACGTAATCGAATTATTATTTATACCGTAGAACGTGTTAAAACGCATTAAATCATTACGGCGCATTTCTCTCGTGGTTATGGTTGATACCACTGCAAACAATCCGGGATTCTGTAAAGCTCTTGCGTATTTTATATGGAATGAAATATCGTGTACATCTCTCCCTAAACATAGGCAATCCCGCAAGCATACAAGAAAGAGATTCCACATATAACAAGGGATCTGCTATGAAGAGGAGAGAAGAGTAAATATAAATAAGACGAAACGTTTAAATGTTTATACGACAACTGAAATACTAGAATGCTTATTTTGATATAATTGTTAAATAAATAAAGATATATTATAGATAATTTGTTTCCCTAAGCTTGTTTCTCTTCGTAATCAAAATTGAATGAAATATTTAATATATCGGTGAGATTAAAGGATTACGTTAATAATGTTCTTCATTTGCATTTATTTTATTCTCTTCATCTGTAATCTAGTTCAGTCCAATTAATTTTTTTTTACTATTTTAAGCTTTCAAAAAATGTGGAAAAATTCAGGGTTACTCTTTAACATCTGTATTACACTACCAAGTAACTTTTTAATTCAAATGTAATTAAATAAAAATTTTTATTTAATAAAAATTGAAATTTGATCAAGAATGAGGAAGAAATTTGAGAGTGAAGTTTCGCTTGTGTGAAAAAAGATCCTCCAGCCGGAGGATTAACTATATGATTGCGTGAAACTGACAATGAGTACTTACAAGACAATGCGTCGCGGGCGGAGGCTATGGATGTCAAGGTGCCATATCGCGGTAACGAAAGAACGGGCGTTCCTGAGCCGTCGTCAAGCCGGAGCCAGTGATGAAGACTACGCGAAGCGAACAACCGAGGAGAGAGGAAGGAGGCAAGGGTGAAGGGAACCGTCGTATAATTGAGTTAAAATTATTTCCACCCGGACACACAGAGAGTGCAGTTATTACGGCAGTTAGCCGGCGCATATACGATCGAAGGGAGCGAAGCCCGGGAGCAGGCGGGGTAAGGGCCGAGGAGCTTTCCGGGTGGCGACTTTTTCTGGTTTGATGATCACTGTCAGAAGAGAGCGGGCGGGCGAAGAGCCCGCTTACCGGGGCCGCCTTTCGCGCTCTCACCTTCGCGCGTCGCTCCATCAATCTCTCGTAACCCACCGTGCCGTTTTTACCGGCTCGAAATTTATTACACCGTTGGCCCTCTCCGCCGCGGCCATCCTGCCCGAGAGGATTTCTCTCGTTCTCTCTTTCTCTCGCGCAGGAATGCATCAGTCGACGTGCGATTCGCTCCGTACGGCAATACGCCATGCACCTTCCCCTTCTTCATCCCCAAGGGAGAGATCCATTCGACAGATCTGTATTCCTCGTCACCGCTGGGCAATCGAGCTTTCGTCGGTTGACGTCGATGGACAGGACACGACGATTCACGACGGGTAGCCTCCCACGCGGGTTTTAACGGAATGATCGCGGACGTTTTGCGCCGACGAGACGCGCGGCACCGTTTGCTTTTATCGACGGAAACTCAATTGGGACGAATCGCGGCGGGCAGGCAGGCAAGACCGGCCATTTCTCGCGATCCTGAGGGGATACTTCGTCGAGTTGTTGAACGTCGAATTCCGTACCATCCGACTCCGATTTTTAAACCAATCGGTGCTTACCTGGCCGGAGAGTATTGGTGCGCGCGCTATACATTTATGCCACGAATGCGATGAGAGAGACGCGCGCTTTTACCCGCGTTAAACAATTACCGTTCGGCTATATCGTGACGCAACGTTTCGCTGGAATGCTATTTGATAACCCGTTAAAAAATGGTTATCGGGGGGAAGAGAAGGTGGAGCGTAAAAAATTCACCATCGAAATTTGATAAACGGAATAATCGTTACTTTCGTCGAGCTTCGAAATTCCAGCGGCGGGATTCCAGTATTCCACGAAATCCCGCGAGCGTAATGCGAAATATAACGTAAATCCTACTATCGGTATATTATCGATAAAAATGTTAACGTTCCCATCTTTTTTTTCTACTTGCGATTTGATATTACTATTTCCGGGCGCGTAACGGATCAAATTATGTATAACATAGTGCGATTTTACTTTGGGAAGCAACTTCATTGATCTCTGTAACTCGTTTCTATTTTGCTCTTATTAACGTGGCGAAACGGGATGCATTCATTATAACCGATTTATAACGTGTGTATGGTTGTACACGTCGTAACTTCAATGCAAACCGTTAGTCTGTCGATTATATTCAGTAATAGGTATATATAACGGCGAACATTTCCAGGAATAAAAAGAGGCTACACTATAACCTTAATATATCAGATTATCTTCGATCAGCTTTATAACGATAATTCAACTCTTCTTAACGAACGCCAGTTTTTCTGGCAACCTAATGGCGACTTTCTCCCGTTTGTTGCGCATTCGATCGTATCTCGTTCGAGAATTAATTAATGTCAGTGTCTTTGGAGGGTCCGTGAAATTCTCACGAAATGCACACAAATCTGCACGAGCGAACTTAAGTATTTCTCGCGCGCACGTTTAGAAAGGCGTCATTAATGCTAGGACTAGTGTCGTAAACGAATGCGAGCGAATAATTGCCTTTGCACAATTCATCTTGAGAAACGAAGATCAGAAAATGTGCAGTTTATAATTATCTCATAAACATTTACCTCTTAAAAGTTCATTCGTGTTCATTTAAGTTCTACAAGACTATATAAAATTGAATGAATTTATAAAGAATCTATATGTAAAATTGTAAAACTATGATCATCTGCTATTAAAATTTAAATAAATATCTTTTCAGGTAGCTATATATCACAGTTACCCAAATAAATTTCCTGGCCCCATAATTGCATAATCTTTTATACATAGAATATTTTCACTGTTATCTCCGCCTTCTTCATTAGCGAGAGAGCTTTGTAGAGATTAAACGCATATCCTCGAACGCGGTCGCCCCGCGTGACGTAATTATCCGGAATTTCGTTCTTGATAGCCCGTTGTACGGCCATATCCGGGCTGCTTAGCGGTTTACCGCGTCCACCTCCCGTCTGCCCGTACACGTTGCATCGCAAACGATCCCTTCGGTCGGTGTAGCCACTAGCCTCGAGTTACAACGAGCGGCCATAGTTACTTCCTAAGGGTCCTTTTGAACGAGCTGGGGCCGCACGTGGGGTTGTACGATCTAGAATATCACATAGGTACGAAACGGCAAAGTATAAGAGTACACGAAACATAGGATTCACCATCCTTAGCTTCCTCTAGGATAGAAAGAAGCGACTGGCAAGATCCGAGATGATACGAGGCCGAGGTAAGATAAAGTGGAGGCGACGAAGCCGCACGTTATTGTATTGCATACATGGAAGCAAAGAGAGAGAGAAAGAAAGAGAGAGAGATGGGGAGTAGCACCATCGAGGCGGTCCAGCGTCAATAATTCCCACATGTAATGAGGCGGGCTGTTGTTCACGGGCGGACAATAACGCCCATAATTTACCATCCACTCCCGAACGGAAACTCGTGCCTTGTTTCCTGCGAGATCCTTAGAACGGCCCTCCCCATTACTTTCGGGTACGACGAAGAAGGGCAAGGGCACGAGTAGTAGTACTCAGTTACTCTGGGTATCATTGACTCTCAATTAAATTGATTCTTCCCGTCTCTCGACGGGTAATCTTGTAAATTTCGCACACTCCGTCGAACGCGTCGCGACGAATTAACGATGCACCTCCAAGAAGTTGCGCGCGTCCCGCTTGACAGCCCGGTAGTCGCTCTCTTTTATCGCTCTATCGTCTCCTTTAATTAATTACGGAGATCCGCGCAGATAATTTCAGGGGCGTCAAACGTGCCTCTCCACAGTAACTCTGCGGGTAAACGTTGTAATTTCTCGTGTCACCTGGGGGACGCGGGTACGCGCGGCGACGTCTGAAATTTCGCGGGCCCGCCTGCGGAATGCCGAAATTACCGTCGTTTCCCGACACGCGGCAAAGCGAAGTCGATGACTTCGCATCCCAACAGACAGGCAGACAGGCAAGCAGGCAGGCAAGCAGGAGCTGCGTCACGGTTGCAACGTGACGTGAAGCCGTCTTTGAGCTTATACGGTTGCGTTTATAACTCGTTACGTTGGAATCCAGCAGGCGATTGCGCGCATCCAAATCTTCGTCATTTAATTTACGTTTAATTACAATCGCCGCGCACACATACGTTCTTCGTGAAATTTTAATGTGTTGAGCTAATTTTGTGCGCGAGCCGTGCCGACGAAAGTGCGCGCCGCGGCGTAAGTCACTAAGGTGTCGACACGCGTCAATCTTCGAGCAATTACCCTACTTTCTTCGGCATGACGTACTGTAAGGATTTTGACTTTGGGAAAGGACCAAGAAAGTATCAAATTGTACTGTATTTTTTCAATGCTCCAGATCATAATACAATAAAAATCACTTAGATTGTACATCTCTAGAAGAACTTCCCTATTGAAACGGAACATACACATTTTATTGTCCCCTTTTTTTAGCTTTCAAATTGATACGTCGCCTTTAATTTGCCGTTACTATATTGGCTAATCACGTCTCAGCCACGGAACGCTTTATCGAGAGAATTCTTGAGAGAATCCGGCATGCTCGCCCTGGTTTTTCCGATTCTTATCATTTTCTCCCCTTATTTTCCGTTTTTCTCTAATTTCTTCCTTTGCGCTCTCGGGCCAAGAAATTCATGTTATCCTAATAACGATAATTATGCACGATTGTTCTATAAGTTCTATTTTATATGTTCTATTTTTATAGTACGAACATTTTTCTCAAGCACATTGAGAGTAATATAAAATTAAATGGCAAAATGACTTTTATATCAATTCGTGTAAGGCTTTTTGTCAAATGCGATTGTGAGTTATATAGCACGAATGTGATTTGTCATTGTAATGTAAACGATAAACAACTTTACGCCGCACTGTATGAAAAATCTTTCGATGATTGGAGATATTTTTTTAAACACAAATTTGATTTCTGCGCGTGTCTCAAGCAGCTGACGAACGGCGAAAAAACGAGGGGATGCGATGAAAACGAAGGACTCGGCGCGGAGTGCCGAAGGGAATCCGTTAAAAATACAAATAACGTACAGAAATTACTTTTGTCCCGCTACGGTCGAAGATTTACGGCGGGGCAACAAGCTCGCGCATTGGCGTAGGACTTGGAGACATAAATCAAGGAGAACTTATGAGAGGCCATTCATTAATATTAATAAGCCGTATGTATCCGTCGGGCATAACGATACGATAGCTGCCCGATCGATACCTAGGGGTTTTTCATGGTGTTGATGAGAAACGATGAGTCAAACGAATCGCAGGCCTCGTCGCCGTGCAAGAAGGAGAATATTATCGGCGGGGACGACCGATCTGCCCTGTCGAGAGTTGTGCCCCGCAACCCCAGATGATATTACGTTATTTTATATCCGCGTTGCACAACGACATATTCACATTTGAAGATAACGGTAAACGAACCGGCGGCAAAAAGTCTCGGCATGTCGCGCGGGGGCGTGTTTCCGTTAATTAATTTAATTCGGCTTATGTTCGCATAATGATTTATTACCGTAAAACGAAACCACTAGCTGATGCCTGGCCGATAATACATCGTCATTGTAAGGCAACAATTATCTGTAACTTCCTTGACGTTTTTGATTTACAAGTCAATGTCAAATTCAGAGGGGAAAAATTACAACAATAATATCTCACAATATCTGTACGATGAGTCATGTATTTTTTATTTTTCATATCACAAATACTTTTATTTAGAAAAAAACTTTAACATTGAAATACAGTATAAGGTTAAAACTTGTAATTAAAATATAATTATTAATAATGATTAATTTTTAAAGAAAAAAAAAACAAAATTTATTTATAATAAAACGATTAAAAAATTTTGTCTAAGACAATGATTTGGAAAAACTTTTATTAGCAAAACATCTAAATTTAAATTAATTTAAATTTAAATTAATTTAAACAATCTAAATTTAAATTAATTTAAATTTAAATTAATTTAAACAATCTAAATTTAAATTAGCAAAAGTGTAATTAAAAGTATATTATTAAAAATTACTTTACTAATGTTTCAAATAAAACATATTTGACAATATTTAAGAACGAAAAGACTCGGATTAAAAAGAGAATGACGAGATGATATATCCACATACAGTAGCGGAGACAAATGATGCCTAATAGGAACGAGCCTCATGAGAGGATTTGGCGTGTCGCTTGATGCCTATCAGTCAGACATTTAATTAATAACAACACCCAAGCCGACTGACGTTTCCCGACGATGTGTATAATAGCCTACACCCACTTGATCATCGATAGTTTCCTCACACTCGTGCATACACGAGTGACCAGTGCCGCGTTTCGATCAATAACAAATGTGTTTTGGGATTGGGAACATTTCACGATTGGAAACTCAGCACGTTCGGACTCAATTTCTCAACGGAAATAAATTATTAGAGGCGAAGATACATACATGGATGCGTAAGCGCCAGAGATTTTTCGACACGTCGTATACTCCGAAGGTACACGTACACATCATATACCGTTGGTGAGATACAACGGCCAATGTGAAAAATCACGACAAGACGCGAGTTATACATATAGTGGTTGAGATCGAGAGATCGTCGGTCGCATTAATAAAACTGTCATATAATTAACGCCGACGTTTAACGCCGCGACGAATAAAACGCCGGAATAAAAAATGAGCCCGCGGCATCGGCGGCCCGCCGGTCGTTCGGGCCGATTCTAAATATCGGATTTATCGCGCTGCGAGAGATACGATGGAAATGTTTAATTCATGAATCCCCTGATTGGATGCATTATGACAAAGAAATTCCGAGATTAAGAGGCGCCGTTCGCGGTACTGCGCGCACCGGCCAAGGGAGAACACAAATGTGGAGAGGTTACATCATAGATTAAAGAGCGTTATAAATCTACCGTCACGTGCGATAATGAGCTCCGAACGAGGCATCGAACGTCGCCAAAAACGCGATATTAATGCAGACCATCGAGCATTCCGGCGTGCGGCATAAATTCTTCAATCGGCCGCGATGATCTGCGAGCCGGTGGTATTCGGAAAGCGGGAAGAATGAAAGGAGTGAGAGGAATAAAGTAGAAAAGAATTTATTTACGCTCCATAATAAAAATCTCTTCGACACGATATGGTTGGTAATTAAAAACAGGAGGATCGACAACTAAAAGATTTATTGCAAGAAGATAATGTGTGCGAGATACGATTCGTGATCGATGAACGTGGGGATAGTGTGCAAAAAATTCGCTGAATAATAATACTGAACTACATATATTGATTAGCATACAGATGAATAACTAAATGCAGTGACAGACTCATCAGTGATTGAAGATAAATGATACGGCTCTTAGTCTGTAGAAAGCCTTCAACGCTCGCCTTTGACGACAGTAAAAAGAGAAATGATTTAATACTCGTTGAAAAATTGATTTTTATTTAAATTAAGGTTGAAGACCTTTTTTTAAATACCGCGACGCATTTCAGCGATCTGTGCTTTCGCTGGAGAGTAGTTAAGAATCAAAAGCAAGTAAACAACAATCCTTCTACTTAGACGTATTGTTAATGATTTCAATTAGAGAACGATGTGGGCCCATTCAGACATCTTGTGCCCGCATTTACTGAAGAGGGATCGCACGTGTGCATGAGTTAAAGCATGGCATGAGACGAAGTGGGAGAAGAGAAGAGAAAGGTGCAAGGACGCGCGGCGTCGTCGTCGTCCTAACATTCGTAACAGAAGGAACGGCCGCTCGCCGCGCAGAGAGTTCAATGCGAAACGGTAATGATTAAGCGGCTGATTAATTTCAGATTAGCGGTATGAAACTGTACAAGCAAATGATCATAATGGAGTGTCCGCCGCGATTACAACATGGTCTATTACACTGATTAATCGGATACAACTCGCGTACATATGTATGACATCCAGCAACCGCGTAACTTGCCATTCATTCGATTTTCTCTCTTTTTATCTCCTCTCTCGCTTTAAACTTCAAATCGTCCCACTTTGTCCAGGATTATTTATGAAAATCTCGGAATCTGCCTCCGGGGTTGTTTATGTAACTGCTTGCGGCATTACAAAAAAGAGAATTTGACTGAGCAATTGAGATTCGCGGAGCGCGACGACAAGAAACAATCTCCGAAAGCTTATCCATCTCTCTTTCGGAAGTTTTGTCCCGAGTGAGGCAGATGTGTGCGTTTCTATACTCGTATACGTGAGAAATTAATATATCAGTTCCTCGTTCGACTCGCGCGCGTTCCGCCGTAATCTATTTCTTCCGGAGATATAGACGACAACGGTCATAAATCGTGAACCGTAGGAGGGTTTTGGGACCAGCCGTATCGCGGCTGCGAAATCCCCCAGAGGATGGGGTGTTAGGTCTGTTCTCCCTCATCGGTCAGCACGGTACAGTGCCCGCTATATTAACGACCATTTCGATACGTACGGAGACAAAGCGAGAGAGCGAAATCGATAAACTTTCAGTTTAGGACCAATCGAAAATGAAATATGAAATCAAGTTAGCACGAGGTAATCTAAAAAAAAGTCGAAATTCTAATAATTTGCTGTATTAGAGAATGACACGAACATGGAAATGCCGAGGAAGTCATGGTTCGTCGTACGAAATGCGTCTTTATCGAAGAATATTCTGAATTGATGCAATAAGTTGGAGTGAAATAAATATAATTTGTTTTAGAGACTATCTAATAAGAGTCTAGAAATGAGAAAGCCACTTTTGATTAATCCGTATTTTAATAATTCCTGAGAGAGAGAAATAGAAATAAATAAGAAAAAGATAGAACAGAACGAGAAAGAGAAAGTAATAATGTAAGTATAATTTGTAGTAATAAATGTGTGTTCTTCTCTCTCGTAGATTTTTGTTAAAATTACTACCCTGCATATAAAACTGCGGCTCGTATCTAAACTCTTATTCGAAAATCTCTAATTTGTTTTACTCCAATTTATTGTCGGTGTACAACTCAGACCATTTTTAAAAAAGGAATAGATTGACTTATGTTAATTTCCGAGATATAACATAAAAAAAACTATCGTTGCGCGTTCATCATCGTTTATTATGAAAAAAAGATCTGGCGATCTATTTGCGTTTCTAAAGTTAAATACGCTCATTTAAATTACACTGCAAATAACATAGCGACACTATTTATAAGAAGTTACTCCCGTAAATTAACTCATTCTGTGACAAGGGTGTACCACCAATTATCCAATATCCGGTGTACAGAGCTACTGTGTTATTTGCGGTATTACAATTTCGCCCCGCGGCGAAGGACTAACAGGAACAGAAATATGCACGGCTGTCCTACGGGAGTTCGTTAGCGTTCTATCTCTCTTCCCTTACCGCTCGCAAAAATTCCGATTGAATCGGATACGAGTAGTATCGGAAAATGATAATCATCTATAAGTTCGCTCATTACACCTGCATCGCGTCGAGTCCGCACGCAAACGCAACAGCTTATTAGTAAG
Source organism: Atta colombica (assembly GCF_001594045.1). Taxonomy (NCBI): domain Eukaryota; kingdom Metazoa; phylum Arthropoda; class Insecta; order Hymenoptera; family Formicidae; genus Atta; species Atta colombica. The sequence goes on from NW_017259187.1 coordinate 911,650, forward strand.
CATGGCCTCGTGTGCTTATGCATAAATACGATGCCACACACATACCAGCGCGCGCGCGCGCACACACACGCACGCACGCACACGCGCACGCACGCGCGCGCGTACACGTTAAATTTTGTATATAATGGTCGCAGCTGAAATGTTCTCGGTATCGCGTTAAGTTCTTCAAATTAACAAAATTGGCTGTACCTTCATACAGTCGCGGTACACCGCGGCTAACAACCTGGGTTCGTGTTCGGGCTCGGTCTTGCGTGTTTGTTGCCGGTCACTGGATTATTTATGCTCCAATTACACGACTGTTAAGTGCCAATCGAATCCCACACTATCGATTTTGTAATGCGTTAACCACTGTATAACCGCTGTATAGTATACATATTTATTTTTTTTCACGGATATATTATTTTTTTTTACGGATATGAGGAACATGAATCTTACATTAAAATAAATAATAGGACTTAGTTTGAATACAGAAAAAATTACAAGCAGATTTATAAGACTCAATTAAGTCGCGAACTTCCAGTTGCAGTATTACAAAACGAAAGGATTAATTTTGCAATTTAATATTTGAATTATTTGCGGCAGAGTCGGACCAATGCTAATATTTATTCGTATAAATTAAAATTTCACTGAAGATCTCATTAGAACACGATCCTCCTTAATTAATTATTCAATCGTTGTTAATCAAGATCTTCGATGGAACTCATTAGATATCAAGTATCGTGCAACGCATTGGAGATCTCGAAGTTAATGAATTTCAGAGGTGACTCCTTCGTCGGGTGCTACCGTCGTTACTATGCGGGTTGCTGACTGAAGTAAGAATGTTCTCCCCATCGAAGACACAGATGGAATGGAAGTGCAAGAAACTGAAGTACGAAGGACGAGGGGGGAAGAAAGGAAGACGACAGGAAGACAGTTGCAGTCACGTATCGTCGCGACAACGCTCGGCGTCATTCACCTTGTCGTCGTTGTCGTCGTCGTCCTTGCTGTTGTCTTCGGTTTAGTGGCCCTCCTTCTAATGGCAGGATAGTAACGTAGTCGTTTCTGGTCGGTAGTATCCGCGACTCGAGGGTTCGAATAATGTGGACTCGAGCCATATTTGGCTGTCCATGCCGTGCTGTTTCCTGCCAGTATCCGATGTTATCCGATCATATTGAGAAACTGCGATTGCCGATGTGGAGCGATCGACTCAATATGATTCCACGTTAAGCCGTATTCGGTCTTACCCTAAGAGATCCCGAGAAAACCGCGCGTTCCATCGCGAAACAAGAACCCGATTACGACGGTATCTCCTTCGCATGGGGTTGGCTCGCCCGTTAAAGCGCGCTTTTTTCATTAATCTTCGCGCATTGCAATGGAATGCCCCATAAAGTTACATCCGTGAAGTGTTCCTATTTCATAGCTCTTGCAATCGTTGCAGACGCGAAAATGCTTAGGCGATATGAAAAGCATACATTACAGAATCTTATTACGAGAATATTTTGTCATCATTCTTTAATAGATTTTCGCCTACCGTGAATGTAGAAAAATTATTACTTGCCAATAAATCATTTGTCGCAAATTTTCTAATTAATTCTCTGTCTGTAATCTGAGTTCTTTTATTTAGTACAAATGAAATTTTACTTTCAAATTCTCCGAAATAAAGGAGGGTAAAGTCCGGTTTCCTCTTCTCTTGTTAAAAAATTATTTAATATATTTAATAATGTAATAGAAATGAAAAGTAACCCAAAAGTTTCCTACATTTTTTTGAAAGGCTAGAACAGTAAAAAAACTTGGACGAAGCAAGTAAAAATACGATTGCATACGGAAAGTTAAATATTAAATATTTTTAGAAAATTATACATCAATTAATTATATAAATCTGTCAGAATATATACTTCCTTTATATTAATGATAGATTTCAACAAGTCGCGTTGAATGAAAATTTCAATACAAAATGAAAACCATTTCGATTCTATTAAGCTTTAATTATTGTAAGCTAACCAATCAAACTATTAATTAATAAAGTATTTTTTATGCTCCTTGCGTGCCATTTTTGTTACAGATGATCTTACAACGTAAGACGTAATAACCAGCTAATCCATATTTACAGTGGAGACTTATCATAAAAGTTGCAGAGTTTAATTTTCAGAATTTAATTTCCATAAAACAGCTTTTCACGGCACGCGTCGACGATATGTTCGTCGTCGTCTCTTGGCTCTCCCCGCTCGAGAGTCAATTTACATTACACGCGACGATTCCATCTATCGATCTTACAATGTCTTTCACGGTCGTAGCCCATTCGTCAGTCCTGTCTGCGCGCCGATTATTCCTCGTACATCTCTCTTTCTCTCCTACGCCTTTTCTCTTTTGCGGCCGCACGCGAAAGGAGTCTGCATTGCAAATACCCGCGGGCAGCTGTATGCGTTTTGATTCTTGTCGCGCGCTGTGATAATAACCACGAAGTCGCATTGTAATCGGACCACAAGACAGCGAAACACTATAAGAAACAATGCAAGCCCGTCGCAAACCACCGTGACTAACAATATCGCACATGGCCGTGGGATCGGCGATCCATGAGATTTCCCGTAAAGAGCAACGAGGGAGGATCACAGTTGAGATTAATTTCTGAACATGCAAGAAAGAAGGCATGTAGAAATTTTACTCCATTTTTTCTTAATAATATAATCCTTTGAATATTTGAATAGCATCGTCTATTCCATGTAACAATTGCACTCTCGCAGCTCGCAGACTTCATTGAATTTTATAAAAAAAAAAAATCGACCAGGAGGGCCAATGTAAGGTTCATTCGAAGAAGGGAAATATTGTCGACTGTTTGCAGCATGATGAGCACCGATGCTCGGAAAGTCCACATATTTTAAAGACGAGCACACGGGCTAATAAGATCGCGTTTACGACACCTCGTTAGGGGAGGAAAGATTTACAAGCGTTGGTAGTGTGAGTCTCTCGTTCTCTCGAGATGTGGCAGTGTTATATATGTTGCCAAGCAATATGAGGAGTTAGAAGAGAGTGCGAAGTTTTATGAGGAAGAATGACAAGCGAAGAAGACAGGTCAGAGAAGATCTATATAGAGAAGAACTGTATCCACGGTTACGCCTGTTCCGCAGGCTTTGTTCGTCCAGCAATAAGCGACCGTAGCCGCCGTTTCATTCCGCGAGTATTATCCTGTATACGTAACATCAGCGTGATGTAGTAACGAGCGATGAAGTCATGGTATCGTTGATTATAAGTTTCACGAGTGGACGCCGCGCCGTTAGGAAGAATTAACTTACAATGGGACACCGATTACAACAGTTTACTTCAGAATGGACGATGGCCATTGCGTTTAAATTGAAATTCTCGTCCGCTCTTTGTTCATATGTAACAATTGTGCGAATAAAGTTACATTTGTCGTTATTTGGAGATTTATAGAAACAACAGATTGTGCATTCTGTAAGATTTACATGGTTAACGTAAACGGAAGGAACGTAAACGGAAAGAACGATTCTACTCGATTATCTAAAAATTTAGGTGGTACAGATTTGAAAATAACTTTGTTGGATCATCAAAACAATTACGTAGAAATCTTAATAATTCTGAAAAAAAATGTTGACATTCTAACAACCAATTTGAGCTGTCCATAATTATTTTGATGGTCCAAACAAAATTATTTTCAGATCTGTATCTAGCTAAATTTTTAAATATTCAACAAAATTATTCTTTCAATATGGAATTTCCTAGTATTATGAATAATCAGGAATTTCAAATAAAGAAGCTTTGATAAATAGTAAGACTAATAAAAAAATTCTATGATAATAAAAAATCTAGAGAAAAATAGCTGCTCTTCTATTATAATATTTGTTCACGATATATATGTCAATAAATGTCAATAAACAGAAAATTTTATGCATCACGGATTTTGCCATGTAAAATTTTTAAAAGCTTAAAGGATATTACTTACGGAACGTTCACATTTTTCCAAGCAACGCGACGTGGTTAAATATGCGAATAAAAACATGTAGTGTTTAATGAAGTCCCGTGTTGAATAAAATGATTCGGCGCGTTCAGGAGGCCGCGAGTGACGAAACCATTTTTCAAACGCGAAGACGCCACAATATATTATAATTACTCGGAATGGCCTTCAAGATCGTGTAATTTTCGCAAATCGCTCGGCAAACCGCGGCCCTTTTTGTACTTGCCGAGAAGTTCCTCGGGCGGCAAGGCAGCCGATATATTTTGTCGGAACAAGAGAGAAGAAAAAAGGACAGGGAGCGGTCGGAGAGAAAAGAAAGGAAAGAGAGGAGCAAAAGGTCGAGCGGGAGGGCCAGAGGAGGGAAAATAAACGCGCCATCGGGAATCGCACGGAAAGCTTCAGTTTGGCGTGCCTGGCGTGCTACAACGGGATTAGCGAGATGGTCGAACTCTCGAGGGAAAGAGAGAAGAGATTGAAAAAAAGAATATGAGAGAGAGAGAGAGAGAGAGAGAGAGAGAGAAAGAGAGAGAGGACGAAAGAGAGAGAAAAAGAGTGAGTGGAGGGAGGAAGGGAGAAGAAAGCAAGAGAGAGAAGCACAAAAAGAGAGTGACTATGCAGAAGACACTTCATCCCGTAGCGCGCTCGGGCTGACTTTCGGACCGAAAGTCAGCCTGACAGGCAGACTGCAATAGATAATATCTGGAGAGACGTTCGCCTCTCTCCTCTCTTATTCGAATCTGCGCGGCTCGCAGTCCTCACGGGTGTGCACGTGCATGGCCGCCTCGTGTATGCGATATAACTCTCGGAGCCACAGTGGCCCTCGAAGCCTTCGAAGGGAGTCGAGCACGGCGGAGGCGGCGGCGGCGTCTCGCGCAGGAACGCGCCCTCACATACAAGAACGCACACCAAGGGAGCGGCGTGCACTTATCGAGTTAGTTTTTTGTGTCAGCCGGTTATTAGATTATGATTAAACGATTCGAAGGTTTGGTGGGACGAAAGAGGAGCAGCGAAAGGAGCCCTGGAGAAAGAAAGATTGGAGGAGGCGAAGGTCCCGAGATCGCAGCGCGGCGAAAGAGTGTGGGCAGAACAAACGGATATCGAAAAGGAGGAGCTAATTAAAATACAAATACCTTAACTGGCTTCTCGAGAGGATTAGTCGCCGCGGAGGCTTACCGCGCCAAGAGACGTCTTCCTCGTTACTGTCAAACTTCGCGGCGGAAAGACGCTGACACCAGTCCTTTAAATCTTAAATCAAATTGATACGCCACGACACGTTCTATTCCGTGATAATCGGATTTCGGACGATTCGTCGTTGATGAAGTCCATTTATCGACAGCGAAGTACTGGTTCTCAACATTAAAAGAGTCAAAGTGCTCTCTATATAAATATAAATATATATATACATACATACATACATATATATATATATTTTTTTAGCAATGTACGTTCTTTTTCTCAAACAAATACAACACGGAAAAAAAGATTAGCTACCACAGTTAAAAATTAGATTTGGCTAATTCATTAGCATTATGGACACCTAACGTGTCTGCGAGGTCTAATTTCCATAGTGAGGCTTAAATATAATCATTGTAACAGATATGCATTTTGCTATGTCGATGTATTGATCATTGCAAACATTTTCTGACATGTGTAGCAGACAATTTGGTATAATAGCAAGTACAATTTCAGCAAACCATACTTAGCTGTGGTAAAGACAATTTTCTTTTACATGGACATATCCGATAATTATGACAACTAATTTCATATTACTAAATAAAATGATCTGTAACAGATACATACTTAACTATCACGTTCTTATATTATCTATAGCAGCAAATCCTCTGTATGTATTAGCAAATTTCATAGCTACAGTAGCTAATGCAATCTCAGCTAATTTAGAATTAGCTGTAGCCAGAAACTAAACTTTTGTTTGTCGTAAATATATAATACATATATAATACAAAATTTTTTCAATTACTGTGATAAAAATAGTATCAACATAATTATACAATAGTTTAATTGACATTTCTAACAATGTTCCAATTAATGAAAATTTAGTAAAGTCACGTATGTTACGCAAGAATGTTTATAGTGTTCATTTAAAGTTCTTCAGCTTAGGTATTTCGAAAAAATAGTACAGATAAAGTGAAATCAAAATATTATCTTGAATGAAATAAAAAACAGCGGAAGAAGAATGGCAAAAGAAGAATAAACAGGTTCGCGGTAGAATAAATAGAAAACGAAAAGGAAGAAATGAAGAGATCGAGAACGCTAAGAGGAGTCCATGTTATAGCAAAATGGAGCAATAACGAGATAAAAAAAATGCAAAAACCTAGAAGCAAAGGAGAAAAAAAAAAGAGAAAAATGGGAGATCAGACGAAGCGACGAAAGCGCGAAGAGTAAAAGCGACATGTATGGCGAAAACTACGGTTTAACGAAACGATGGGCACGAGCGAGTTAAGAAGAGTTTCAAAGCAATGAGGAGTCTGTGCATTCTGTGTGTGCACGGCACGCCCGTATTTCAATCGCGAGATAAGGACGAAGCGAGGAAAGGAGGGTTACACAAGACGAGATGCGAGGGAGAGCGGAGAGGGAGGCGGAGAGAAAAAAAGAGGGAGACGGTGCGCGCGAAAGAAGTTAGAAAGCCGAAAGTCCGAAGGATACCGAAGAGAAGGCGAGTATAAGGCACGATATGCAAGCCAAGCCGCGGTGATAGTCGGAGACGCGGGTAGAAGCGAGAGGAAACCCTTACCATCCCTCCCTCGATCCTCCTCGTTTTTACCATCTCTTCCTCTCTCCCTCCGAGAATAATCTCCCCTTCGCTCCCAGAGAGGACATGAGAGGACGAAGGGAGAAGAGAGAAGGAGGTAAGAGAAGAGAAGAGAGAAGGAAGGAGCCCTCTCAATGATGTCCGCTTGCGTGTAGTGAATATCCGGCTCTACGGTTGTAGATAGGTAGGTAGGTACTCGTGCGCGCCATGCTCTCGGCTTTCGTGTGTGCACGTACACCTCGTGGCGCGAGCGAGTTGCGTGCGTCCGTGTGCGCCGGGTGTCGGGTCGTAGACCACAGCGGAGTCAGCTCGGAACGCTCAACCGGTCGAGCAACTTTTTAACGAGCTGTGGTTCTCCTCTCCTCCGCGAGGCGGAGGAAAGATGAGAGAGAGAGAGAGAGAGAAACCCCAGTCTGAACCGCGAGTTGAGCCATCCTCGCTTCGAGATGCATGCATGCATGCATGCATGTGCGCCATGTGATCAAAGTGGGTGAGAGACGCGGGAAAAGAGTAAGAAAGGAATGAAGAACAGAGAAAATGAGAAGGAGAAGGAAAAGAGAAAGAGGAAAGATAGAAAGAGGGGCAGAGAGGCTGGAGGAAACCGCGAGGACGTTGTGCCATCCTATACGGTTATAGGGTTAAACAATCCAAACTCTTTGCCGCCGAGCCTCGTAGAAATGAACGCACTTGATTATCTTGCTCATTTGCAATGTCGCGCCGTGCGATTTCTCCGATTGGACTGTCGACATAACGCTTAACATTTAGCGCTTAACATCATCGGAATATATATTCCGCCTGTGTGTGGCGATCGTTCAAACTCTGACTCCAACGATTCGTACTCTTTGCGATAATACAGCCGCTTGTTTAAAATTACTGGTCTCATCAATTACAATCCACATCTCTTATTGCGAAGAGAAAATGACATATTATCGTTAATATGTGAAAACGCTTTTCTATGTAAAACATAGTTTTGCTAAATATTTAAAAAAGTCAAATCTGAAAATAACTTTGTTGGGCCAAAATAATTAAGTAGGACGCTAGAATGTTAAAACTTTTCACAGCATTGCTCTTCATGCTTGAGATTATTTTGATAGTTCAACAAAATGATTTTTAGATCTGTTATATCTAGTTGAATTTTTAGATATTTCAGGAAAATTGTTCTTCCGTAAAAAGAAAGTAGTAGACCGTATGCTCGATATTTCGTTACAAGCATCGAAGTGTCAGAATGGAGAACTTCGACACAACGGTATTTCTATTGTTTGTGCTTGCATTGTGTAAGGTAAATGCATCCGAATTCTCTTAAATTCTTGTTGCCCTTCCTTTTTTAAATTGTTTTAAAAATGATTATATTTTCGATACTTACTTATCGAATTCTTTGCGTTTATTTAAAAAAATACTATGAGACAAGAAAGATATAAACTATGAAAAGACACAAATCGATTTTCCATTTTTAACATACGATTTATGTAATTTTAAAATAAGTGATTAACATTGCTCTTCGTGAGAGAAAACAATTCGCGACGTCATTAATTCAAAATTGTCTCAATTTTCAGCAGTCAAAAAATGCATGGGAAAATCCCGAAAATCTCAAAATCCCTCGCATCAGCTCTTGCAGAAAATCAACAAGAGAAAGCTCTCTTTCACGCGCGCACGCACATATACCCGGGAATATCTCAGTCGCAAAAAAACGATGATCGTACTCCGCGGGAAGAAATCGAGAAACCTTCTTCTGCGAACCTTCTTCAAATTTTTTCCACGCTTCAACAGCGCGCTGTGACGCGAGCGGAGTACAAATAAAGTCGCATAAGTATCAATTGTTTCAATGGGTAATTTGAGAAAGCTTCTCTCGATCTAGGTGTGCTAGGGTCGAATAATAACCGTTTTACCTGACGAACGGAGGAGCCGTGTGCAGCTTCGTGAGTCGAGCTTCCCCGTTGTTCCCCGTCTTACGGGCGTTTCTCACCCATTCTTAAGCTTTATTGAATAAGTGTAAACGGCGGTGTTGCGCTAGGAAGAACAAGTGCCTTCATCCACGACATCGTTATTACTCGTCTCGAGTGTTTTCTTGCATTACGGAATTTAAAGACGGCCCGGCAAACCCAACACGAGGAAGTCTGAAGTCTCTCTCTTCGAGGGCCGCGGTCGCGGCCTACGGTCGATGCCGTATCCTCCTCCCCACGGCAAGAAAGGCTCGAACCGCACCGTGGTGAATCTGCCCGAGCCATCTTCCACTCGGTCGAGTCGAAACGCACGCGAGTCGCGAAATACCGTGGCTCTCGGTCTCGAGACCTTCATTAACAAAGGTTTACCTTATAGGATATATTCCATCTATTTGCGATAGTCACGAACGGTCAGGGTCGTTAGTCTCTTACGAGCGATTCTCTTCTCGATTCTCCCGTTGTTTCTCCGTCGCAGCGGAGACTTTCGCGACTTCCGTGTAAACTCCTCGTTGCTTTGATAAGCGGTACATGTGTCTCGCTCTAATCTCGCGAAAAAGTTTCCTCTACCGAGAAAAATATTAGATAACGAGATCTCGATCGTGTTTGCTCGTGAAAGAAGTTGAGACATGAAACGTTCTTAGCGGCCATTATGTTTTACCGTTCCATACGAAAAAAAAAAAGATTAATTGCAGTAGCAAGAATCTGTGTGTGGCAGCTAAATTTCAGTTATTACATATGGATATCTAAAATTTTAACGGTATAGCCAATTAATTAGCTGTAGACGTTATAGATGAGGATCACAAAAATTTAACTATGACAGATACTTTTATAGTAGAATGCGTTGTAATGACTAGCTAATAGATTCACTGTATATATATATATA
>NW_017259187.1:921291-933001 GCF_001594045.1 Atta colombica
ATGTCACTATGAAATATTTTAAAATATTTGTTTTGATATTCTGATAATGTTTTAAATGGCATTAAAGTACAATTTCATGTATTACTAAAACAAGTAATTGAAACGATAAAGCTGTCGCTCTTATTCCAGCGGCTAAAATTATGTAGTAGTTGTTGTAGTTTGAACTACATAGTCTCAACTACAAGCGTTAAACTCTAACGTTTTTGACAATGACTGCGTTTAGCAGCTTAACAACTTATTTATAAAATTCTTTATAAAATTCGTTATAAAATTCTTTAATATGATGGTCTTGTCCTTAATTCCTTATTGGATCTAAATATAAACCAATCATATTAAAAACTTTTATAACAGTTGTAAAGCTGAAGCTGAAAGCTTTTTCTGCTGAACGCAGTCATGTTGACCAGCAAATATACTTTCAGTAAACCATAATTAGCTGCAACGCTAAAAAATTTATTTTCCGTGCGTAAAGAGGAAAAAATTCAAAAGATCCAAAGATCCTCAAACAGAATTCGCGAGCGAAAGACATATTTTTGCGACAGTAATTCCGGCTTCGCCGAGGGACAACGAGCAGCCGGAGCGCAAGTCAACTAAACGTTAGCTTTTTAAATGACAAATTATCGTCGTGCTTTGCCGCGCGTAATACACAGAGTATACAGAGCCATTACTGTCACGAGACGTATTCCGCCGGTGCAGCAAGCCATTGCGTGATTTCAGAATCTGCGCAGCCAGTCGACTGCGTTTTATTTCTCTTTCTTTCTTTCTTTCTTCATACGTTGTCAAAGGTGGACGGTGGCCACGTCGATAATCCGCAAAGGCCTCCTCGAGCGCGTATCCTGTGATCTTCACTCATATCCTGTTGCTCTATTTCGTTTCCTCCTTTGCTTCATCTCTTCAGAAAGAAAACGCATCCCGTCCGATTATACCAGTAGCAGCGGCAGCTATATTCATATATTTTTCCATATATGTAACATATGTACGTGCACACACACAAGTCGACTCGGCTACTACCGACTCTATTATCGGATGTGGCGATAATCCGTGCTATCGTAATGTATCACCGGCACGCAAACTCAAACGCCGCGGCATCTTTTTACTCCGCGCTTAGCCGACTCACTGCGAAATTATCAATGATAACGTCGTAATAATATCATAGAGGGAAAGAGATAGAAATGCTAGTCGAACGGCCGATTGATCGAGCGATCGATCGACCGCCAGCTTAGAACGACGCTGGTGGCTCGCGAGAAAATTCCCGAACAGCGAACGGATCTCTTCTTGGGTCCTCCCGGGGCTTGAGAGAACGACTCTCGCTTGCTTGCGCGTGCTCTCTTTTATTACGTGTTTCAATCAAGTGTAGGTCAATTGACGATAATCACGAGCGACGTACCAAGGCCGCGCTCGGATTGGAGGGTGAAAATGCGAGCGGCGAATAAGTGGCGAGGAGTGGAATGGCGCGGAACGTAACCGGATAGACGGCGGGGGGCCAGCGGGTGGAGGAGAAAATAACGGAGGGCAGAGGGTTGCGTAATGAGAGGGTAGCGGAGTGCCGATAAATCCAACAGGTCTCAGCATTTGTAAATTGCAACCTGTCAATACTGATTCGCGGCAAAATAAATGAGCTTGCCCCCACGCATGCACACACAGAGTGTATCGTCCACGATCCGAGTCTCACTTGTGAGTTGTGGATGCACGACGCTAGCGAGAGCGACCGCGCGATTCCGTTAAATCAACATGAAGGCAGTGTTCCAGAGCGACGTCCAATCCAACTCGAATTTTTGTTCTCTTCCTTCAGCGATTATTTGCCTAGCTAAACACAAACGCTATACAAATCAGCGCTAAAAAAACAGCGACTAAAATTCGTGTATCTATGAATCCAGTTTCTTTAGTCTTACACGGAAAGAATGGTTTCTAGAGAATCTAAAAAGCTAAATAATAATAATTTTGTTCGATCAAAATGGTACCTACAGAATGATTGGTTGTTAGAATTAAAACTTTTTTTTGCAGTATTGCTCATCATGGTTGAATGTTTTAATTTTTTGATATAGTTCCACAAAATTATTTTCAGGTCTACCTAAAAGCAAAAATCATTCTTTCCATAAAAATACTATATTATGTTATGCACGAACTGTTAAAAGAAATGAATATTTGTCAGTTTTATAAGCCATGTAAATGAAAACAAAAATTCACATAAATGCTTTATCTTGCGAAATTATTCGTTAAAGTGGAATGTATTAGTCACTCGCTGTTATTGTGATATAATAACAAATGTGCATTGTCGTCGAACACATATCACATATTATCACGTTCCTCCGTATGTCAGGAATGCCATAAGCGCACGTCTCTCGATCAAAAATACTACGACAGCAATTTGGCATCAGTAATTCCGACTGTCATTGCATTGTTCGACATTGGTTGCGTTGAGCAGAGAAAGTTGATGCTCAGTGAGCGCTCAGTGATTTTTTAATATGATATTGTTTTTTACATTTAGGTTTTTACATTTTTTAATATGATATTGATTTTTACATAGATTTAACGAAAAATTAGGCAAAGACCAATCAAATTAAAGCATCACGAAGTATTCACTGATCAGCTTTCTCTTCTATGAAACGTAACCAACATGCAAAAGTTCATGCTTGGATGTAAACAAAATATGAATGTAATATAGGACTGATCAAGAACATCCTTAATCGAGAGAAGTTAAATTAAAGCGAGCCAAAAAATGCAGACATCGATAATACCAGTATCGTATTGCAGTGCGAGAAAAATGCGATTGCACTTCCTCTGTATATACCTTTACATACTTTAATTCCATTAAATACGCGCTCCATAACGGTGGCCTCATTCTTCAAACCAATCCATGGGATATAGTCAGGGACGGGTCGACTCGCCAAAAAATGTCTGCATTCACTCTGTCGTGCCATAAGATTTCCAAGCGGGAAACGATAAGTAGCGCTCGATTATGAATCCTATAATAGAGTCTGACCACGATTTTGTCAAAATCTTACGAGAGAGAAATGTATATACTTTTTTTTTTCATCTGTATCTCACTCTAACTTATATTATGAAATAGTAAGTAGTACTCTTTTCTTCTCTCTTTCTCTCTGAAACTTTAAGAGTGAATTGTCAGTCTAAAGAATGATCTCTCACTCTTAAAGTTTCAGAAAGTATACTTAAAACTCTTTTTTAAGATTGGTTCAATTTTCACTCTTTAGAGTGAGATTCCATTTCAGAGAATTTAGAGAATATATATACAGGGAAGAAATATTTGTTTATATGTCTCTTTCTCTCAGGATTTTGACAATATCGCTCGTAACCAAACTCTGTTCTAGAATTTCTACGTACGACTATATTCAGAGATCGACCGCTGCCGTGTGAAATACGATGGCGAGTCAGTCGAACAGTAAAGTACTGGCTGGATTAGTAATAGCCATTTCTCATACGCGGAGCGTTGGCTTAAGCACGGATTTAACGTATTGTTCTTGCGTAATCGTTACTACTTGCGCTGTTACGTCACTCGTTGTGGATCGCCTCGCTTGGTATTAATAGCCAAAGATCAAGTGTTAATTTAGTAATTGCGCTTCGATCGGGCTATTTATAATCGTGAATTTACGACAACACCTTTATATAACTGCAATAACGTAAGCCGTTGGCAGTGGGATGCAGAGTTATAGAGTATTATTGCCGAGTATGATTCTCACAATCAGCTGAAATGCCGCAGAATGTTATCCAAATCTGATTAAAGTCAATTCCGCGATTTCCGCTGCGTACAGTCGATGCGTCGGTACTACACGTACATATTTAATAAACGATCGACGGTATACACACATACGCTGGAGTTGTAGGCCAGGTTCGTGAAATTAACAACGAAATCCATCGCAATGTGAATTTCGGCTCGCATCAATGAGACCTACACTTTAACGTAATCTGATCGAACCTCGGGCCGTAATAATCAAGCGAGAGTGGTGCTGAAGGGTATACGATTGTACACTCCAAGCGATATACGAACGGAGCGCCGCGCTTCCGCGAAGTCATACGGTATCCGCGTAGGCCAGTGGTTGAAACTCGCGTAGTAATTCGCAAAAGGAGGTATCCGCGAATCCGCCCCTGGCTCCCGGACCCAACAATACGCGCGCTCACGCACATGTCCGCCTCGCGTTCCCCGTTCCGTGCGGCGAGTTACGTACGGCAAGTTACGTACGCGCGCGGCGCGGTGTGCAGAGACGGGATTTTAACGACCGGCTTAAAAAAAGAGAGAGAAAGAAGAAAAAAGAAAGAAAAATTGGGCAGTTTTCGTTTACCGAGTCTTAGCCGGTTCGTGAGGTCGTTAATTTTCGGGTGGCCGCCGGTGGGATACGACGTCTCTCGCCCACCGACGAGAGTCTTTGAACTCTCGGGATTACCTCTGGCTACCTTTGGGTTGCCACGGATTGCCCCAGCGCGATGCGATGCGGTGCGATGCGGTACGATGTGATGCGATGCGGTTGCTGCGGATCAAACTAGGCTCACGAAAGCGCATCGTATTTTGTACTCAGTCGGCTATGGTGTGCTCTTACAGACGGCGTAGTTTCGTTTAAAACCTTCGTAATACGACGACTGAGATAACCGCCGTAGGCACGAGACTCTTGCTATTGAGAAATTAAAGCTTGAAACGCTTCGCCTGTTCAAGTAATAAGCAAGACGGTGCCTCGCCAATGATAGATCGGTTATGAAATCTCTGATCACATCGTATTTATATACTCATAGTTTTATCATTAGTTTTAAAATTTCTGCAATTACAATATTTTATTTTATAATTTCATCGAGTTGATGTATCTTTATAAAAAAATTTTTTTGGTGACATTATTTTGCAATTGTTAAATAAAAAATTATATATTAATAAAGTAAAAATCAAGATCTACGTAGCAAAATAATAAAATTACGAGTGACATGTTTATACTATTATTTATATCATTGTTGTTAATGTAGGTCATGATTCTACATTCCTATTTTAACACAATTCGAAAATTCTATATTTCTTAATTAAAACAAACAATATTGTTTTCAATTTATTCTGTGCTATATCAGTGTTTAATATTCTGTATATTTACTTTTAAGTAAACTAAATTTCATTAAACTTAACTTGTAATAATTCAATGTGATGCTTTGTAGTGAATATCCTAATGAATATTAAAATGCGAGAAATATTCTAGTAATACTTGGATCATCTCAAATTTAGTAAATTTTTGAAGCCATATTATTCTGAAATATATATAAAAAGCGGTTCTACAAAAGATGACAAGAAGGATTAATTTAAGCCGAAACTGACCCTAAAAATAAATATCACTGGATTATCATTAGCAAGTCACTGACCGAGCTCTATGAAGCATGATTATGATGTTTCCATGAAAATCTTATGTAATACACTCTTCTTCCGTGACTTTGTGATTCAACCTGTAAACCTCGTTCGATCCTTATTTTATTTGATGAACTAGCTGATCCACGAAGCCATTAATTTTAGGATATCTGTCGATGGAGCGTGTTTCCGAAGTGATATTTAATTTCGAATAACTATGGATTACACATAAAATTGGAATGATGCGTGCTAACCATAATCATCAATTTTTGATCGTTACATTGACTTAGGTTGTTAACATCATCTTAAAAATTTTAAGGAATAATCCAAATCAAATGAATCAAACAATTCGTATATAATCTCAAACATATTCACACTCTGGATTCATTATTGGACTTTTGGAATTATTTTTCTAATTAATCGTCATCGAGAATAATAAACATCATTATGACCGTCATAATTTTTAGCAAGATCGTTGCATCCACGTCTCGGAGGTGATGAGTCTTTACGATGCTTCCTTCCTCCGCAATTATATCCGAGTATTTTCGTGGATTACGACTTTGGATCTGTCCGCGACAATTTATATCGCGTACTCACAAAGAAAGATAAAGAAAAATAAAGAGAAAAATGAAGAAGAAGAGATGAAGGAGGAACAAGTGAACTACGCAAAAAGTATCATCCTGGTTTACACCTAACCGGGCGATAACCCAATCCCGAGTTCGTTAATTTTTGAGAACGATCGCACGTGGGGATTCGTTCCTCGCCCATGAACCAGTCCGTGCGCCTCTTTCTGGATTGCCTTGGGTCGCCTGCTGGCGAGGTTGCCTGCAGTTGTTCCGACTAGGCATCCCGGAGGAGCCCGTGGAGTTATCGTAATCGTTAACGAGACTGCTGTCAGCGTCGTAAGACACCCGAGGGTCCCTCACCATTAACCTTCCGCTAACAAAGGCATTGCCACGTTCTTCGCTCCCGGTGCACCGACCCGCTCTCCCTTCCTTATTTATATGCATAACTCAAAAGAGGTGTAATGAAAATTTCACGGTCAACTCGATTACAGGCGATCGCCATCGTATTCCCTCTTCTCGTATTCTCGCCTCTCTCTCTCCCACACATTCCAGTCTCTTTTTCTCTCTCTCTTTCGATCCCTTCTCTTTTACTTACTTGTTCTCTCTGTCACGCTAGTCCTTCGTTCTCTCTTTCCCTCTATATTCTATACATCAACAGCTTGCCCGATGTATCTGTCTCTCTTCAAGACTGTAGCGTTAGACATCAGCCGCCAGAACGACCTTCCTCTCGTTTTCTCTCTTCTTCGCCATCCATCTATAGAGAGAAAGAGAAAGAGAGAAAAGAGCGAGGGAGAGCAACTCTCGCACGCGGAAAACGATTTCTCGAGATCGCGCGTTCGAGGAGCGATAAATTTTCCACGCCGATTATTGATACGCGTTGATTATCCTCCCTGATACACCGCGCGCGAATAATAAACCTTAACGTAACGACGGCTGACAAGCTCCTTGTCGATTGAAAAAAATAGTAATGAGAAGAAGAATTTCTATCTTTTCCCTAAATTATCATTTCTACGATTATTTCAACGTTAAAATGTACGTCCCCGCAGGAGATTGCCGCTGCTTAGGTAGCTCTCATTTGACTGACTCGCGCCACATGAAAAGACGTTATCCTTTTATATTAGTCTCCGGGCTGTCCGACGTGCTGCACACGCTAAAGTAATACGATGCAATAGGAACGTCAATTTGTGTTGCCACGATATCCGCCTCAAGAGAATACTCTTGTTTTTCTTTTCTTTAGTTATCTAACAACTTTCCCGTCTTGCTGATGATTTAATTGTTAAGCCACGCGCATATCTCGATTTATTTTTACGAGCAATAAAACGGTCGATAGCATTGAGATTAAAATATACTGCGGGAAGTATATAGACATTTTACTTACGTAACTCGCGAAGATGAGAGAAAGAAAGAGTCATATTGAAACACGGTGTTATACCAATACAATAGTAATGAACACAAAAGTGGATAATAATTGAGTTAACGGGCTATATAATGGACGATTCAGCGTGTCAAACTGTTTTGTAATCGCTTTATAAACCATCCTTAGGCATTTACGCACTGTTCGTTCCGCGGAAATAAGATAGCCTGTTGACTAAATTCCATGTAAAAAAGCGTTTATTTAACCATTAAACAATCTTTCTTTGTATTAAGCAAAGCATTCTTAAATATTTTTTTAATATATTCGTATATTTTCTTTTCAATTTATCTTTATCAATTTAAAAAAAATGAAGAATAAATAAAATTAAAAATTGGAATAATAAAAAATTTAATACGCGTATCGAAAAATGTAATACGCAAAATAGTTTAGTTCTTCGTGGTTTTCTCGTTCGATCTTGATACGTTCCACCGCTTCCTTAAAGCTGCTAAAGCCGACCACGACGAACCGCGCAATCGCCGTGGAATGCATTCGAAAAAGGTTGCAGGAGAAAACGTATTGCAGGGTTGTAAGATGAAACTAGCAGGTGATCATCGGCGGGAATCGCGACCGCGACGACGGTGGATCGTGATTCCGTGCCCATCTGAAAACAATAAACGGCCTGGAGGCTGCTGCTCCTGGGACAAGAAGGAAGAAACTTAGACCGGGACTCGAGTGAAAGTACACAACAACAAATCATCCCATTTTGTCTGCGGGGGTTTTGCAAGATCGCAAAGTGATCTTTTCCACGGAGGTTCTGTAACTTCAAGTCGCGATAATTAGCGGCTGCGGCTTCTAAAGTGATTATACGAATGAACGGGGAAACCGAGAATCCATTAGTCTCCTGCGGGAAAGAATCGTGAGAAGAATGTATGTTATACCCGGGAAATCTTTCTCTTATCGATGTTACGTAAACTATCTCTGAAGGAACGGAAGACTACATATCGGAACATAAATTCTAGCCCGTCATGATTTGCAATGCGCTTCTGGCTTGGCTGGTTGCGAGTGCCGAGAACGTTCGCCTGGCCGACGATTAGTCTGGCGTGATACTGATGAATTACGAATTCCGGTATGTTATCTTCCTTTTACGAATAACTTTGTAAAGCTTATATTTTTGAGAAAATCGTAAAATTTGTTTTGTGCTATTCACAGAAGAACTATGAATTTCTTTGATGTATTTTAAGAAAAAAAAAATGGAATGCTTTTCTAATTGATATACTGTGTCTCTTTCTGCCGAATTTTCTGAAAAATGTTAATATTTTTTTAACCTTTATAAGACGCATATAAATCTATTTTTAAAATTTTACAGCTTTTTCTACAGAAAGATTTTATAATTCGCATAATTTCATTATTACTTTTCTCAAAATATGACGTTGCTTCAGCGCCATGTTAATTGGCTTTCCGTCTTGTAAAAGATTAATTCAAATAAAAGCATTTCTTCATAATAACCTTTCAGACAGAAACAATAATTGAAATATATTCGTGAAAAAGTTTTAAAGATGTATTAGTCCTATCTCTAATGAATAGTCTGCTTAACTCTATTATGTCTAATTATTCAATCAAAATACGTAACGTTAAATCTTAATTCTGTCTTGTCCGAGTTAGTTCTGGCGAGAAAAAAAAGTCATCCATCAATCAATAATTTTTTACAATTAGCGCATACCACGAAGATAGCCATAGTCATTGTTATGTAACAGCGGAATTACGCAGACATCCACTGAGTACCGGTGCGCATCTGTCTTTATCAAGTGAGGAGTGTAGGCCAACGATCGGAATCCGGTAGTTTCGTTCACCATTACGCGTAACAATCCGAACATCTTTGATTGATTTCCTTGCTCGGAGCTAATGAACATCGCGCCCGGTTTAAACCAACGCGACTGAGATATTGGAAGATAACGAAACGAGCTGACGATGTAATGGATCCGATTACGTAATTTTTGAATGCACGACATCGATGTCTCCCGATCCTACGCTCTTTGTCATTGCGATATCATGAAGGCGAGACATTGTGCCGTTATATATAGGGTGCTCCTGTGTATATTACATGCGCTTTTATCGAAAATATTTTTATTTGAGAGACTTGTAATGGAATTTTGTCGCAGCTTTTCGTATTATTTTATTTTTCATTTTTTTTTAAATCATTAACATGGAATATATCTTATAAAAAGGATATGTAAAATTTGATATCGTGATTTAGTAATAATTTATTAACATAAGGAGACATAAAAAGTCACAATATATTAATAAAACTTGAGCAAACATCAACGTTCGTGATCGACCACCAACGCGTAACGCGCGTGCAACTGAATCCACACGTATCTTTCACGGTTTTACAAATTGCCTCGTCAGATTAGAGAAGACCCTTTAAACATGTTAAACGAATATCGTTTCGGAAACACCCTGTACATAACAACGATGCATTCGGTAGTTGATTAGATTTAAAAGAATGCCCCGTCACCTGC
Source organism: Atta colombica (assembly GCF_001594045.1). NCBI lineage: Eukaryota > Metazoa > Arthropoda > Insecta > Hymenoptera > Formicidae > Atta > Atta colombica. Next base: position 931,060 of record NW_017259187.1, read on the forward strand.
ACTGTTGAAAGGAGACTAGGTCCCAGGAGTGACGGCAGTGGGGAGACTCGTGGAGATGAAGAGGAGGAATGGAGAATAGGCGGGAAGAGAGGAGAGTAAAAGGAAAGGAGGTGCCGGAGCAGTGCCTGATCGTCAGCAGCGAGAGGCCCGGGCATGAGGCTCCAGCGATCACTGACCGCTTTCGTCGATCCGAACCGCCAACTAGCCACCTTTCAACGGCGCAGCCATTGGGGCATCCTCCTGTTTAAGGTCCATTCACATTGCGTTGCTAATCAAACCTGACAAAAAAGAATCTTTTCGTGGTGCTTATGGTCCCTCTAAAGTCATGGAAATTGCCTTTATCAGCATGAAACCGGCTACCGCCGAGATTAAAGGAGTGGGATTTATGTAATTGTCGATAACGGAATGCCCAAGTCATCAGGATTAAAAACCTTAACGTTTAATCTTCGTAGAGGCTATCAAGATATTGGACTAAGTTCGATTCGCGGAACTAATGTCATTAATGATAATTAGAGATACGCTCGCTTCATAAATTTTCATGCGTAACAAAATTACTCGTAAATTAACTGCGATTAGTATAATTCCTCCCTGAGGGAGAGGATTAAATCAAGTTTGCGCGCAGAGCAATAAGGTTCTTGATACGTCTGTATCATTCATTGAAGTTACAGTAATTGGCGACGAGAATGTATGTAATATCGGCCAAAAATTGCGTCTCGACGAAAGCCGACGAAAATAATCTCTGAGAATGAAGTAACTCTTTCCCGGAAGAACTCGAGATATTTGTGTAATGAGAAAGAATGGCGCGAACTCACTCGAGGTAATCGAGATAGTTAGCAGGTTGCAGTTTCGTTTTACAGCACGTGATACATGGTTAATCCGCAAAATATCGGACACCCGGGGAATAATAATATTATGAGCGTTTATAGTCGACTAAAAGTCCACCGTTGCATTTATCAAAGCGAGAGGAAACTGGTAAAAGAGTGAAATATAATACCGACACAAGGCCTTGCGGCCTTGGTAAAGATCTTGTAATAACGATCAATGAATACGAATAAAACGTATACGTTTAATTACGAAATCGGAAGTCTATATCGTTGGTAATAATAATGATGAAGATGATATTTTAAGTATTTTACAGCTCTTCTCGAATAAATCATTACGTGTTTCATCAAGAATTAGAATAAAATATATCTATATTAAAATCAAGGAAATTAAGAAAAAATGACACAATGATGTAATATTCTCGAATGATCGATTGTAATGATGCTGATGTTGTATCTATTGATTATTTAAAATTTGAAGGAATAAAGTTCGATAAATCGCTTATTTAAACTATGATGTCCGAAAGATCTTCCAATGGGAACCTTACTTCGAGCAGGTAAAGGTAACAAATCACTTTTGAATGATGATACGTTAAACTGGTAAATACTACTTTCTGAAAAGTGAAGTTTCGTACAAACACCACTTGATACGACATTATATACTATTTCGGACACAATAAATATCGTTTTATGATCACTGGGATAAAGCATATGAATTTGGAATATTAAAATATTACGAGAAATTGTGAATATTGAATTTTTAATATGAAAATATAAGAAATTAATTCGAGTTTTTAGACACATAAGATGTTATTTTAGATTCGCTTTTGTAAATTAGAATCGTTTTTATTTAAGGATATTTTGGCCATATAATATCAGCTAAAAGTATTAATAAAACTCAATCAAAAAAAGACAAAATCAATTAATTAAAAAATTTTATCATAAATACGCCCTCAAACTAACTGGAAAATAATACATAAAAAGATAACAAATAATTCGATTAGAGCAAAATGATTATTTTTTGCTGAAGTTTTAGAAAAATAACTTCTAAACGAATAAATGAATTCAAATGAACTTTTGTACGGATATTTATTGGAATTTTATATATATATATATATATA
>NW_017259187.1:933223-943892 GCF_001594045.1 Atta colombica
TAATTTTATATAAATTCTTTTTTATATAATTATAAATAATTATAATTATTTCCTTTTTTGTTTTATTATGACAGAACAAAATTTTTAAAAATAAAGATTTGGTTCAAAAGAGTATAAGTAAAAACAGATTTCTCCAATAAACACAAAGAAGTATGCATAAAAATTGGAAAATAAAATAAAATCGAGAATAATTGAATACATTACATTTCAATAAACATTAATTTACGGAAAATGAACTGACATACTATATATTTTTATCAGAAGCAGATGATCGGGAGGGGGCGCAGAAGAACACAACAGAAATCTATAAAAAATACATGTAAAGTATAGAACAATTGGAACATCCTTTTTCAAAATCCTATTTTACATGACAGAATCAGAAACGATATGTGAATAGATGGTGCGGCGAGGTTTCGTGAACAGATTTATCGAACAGTAATATGACGAAAGAATCGAGAGGAAGAAGAGAAGAAGAAATGAAGGAAGATCGACAGAAGAGAAAAAGAGAGAGAAAGAGAAAGAATGAAGGAGATGCGGGGAGTGTGTTGTGCACGAATAAAAGGAGAAAGAGAGAGAAAGAGAGAGCAGAAGGATGCGCGATGGAAAAAACGAAAAGGGGGGACAAGGAAATAAGAACGTAGTGGATGGAGGAGGCTGCAGATGTGGAGAAGCCACTGTAAGGACCCGGAGAGTGTACCTGTCTTGTTTTTATAGGCTTACCAGAACGTCAGGACCTGGGTATGAGGATGAAGAGGACGTCGACGACGACGACGGCGAGGACGACGGCGAGGACGAGGACGAGGATGAGAACGACGACGACGGCGACGAGGAGAAGGCGAGGAACAAGGTGGGAGAAGGAAGGACGACCGCGGAGTGGTGAGCGGTGGAAGGTAGCAGCCGGGGGATCGGCAACGGCAGAGGGGGAGAGGGTAACGGAGTCCGCCAGGGCCTTACAATCCTCCGCTAACCAGTCCTGGTAGAACTGTGGGCCCTACCGGAGTCCTGCACGGGCGCGTCGTACCTATAACGGTGACTTTTCGTTGTCCACGAGATTTTTCTCACCATCGGAGAGGCGATAATCTCAGGGTCGCTGAACTTGCTTCTCTCTTCTTCTTCTCTTTCGCGAACGCGTTTATTTCGTCCCGTTAGCACGCGCGCGCGCGTCGTTCGAACAATCCGCTCTTTTTCTTTACGAGACGAATCGCCGAGGATGAGACCGCCAGGATCATAAAGTGCAAAGAGTAAGGTGCAAAAGGTCGATCGTCGACCGAGGCAAGAAAAGGCAAGAAAGAGAAAGAGAGAGTGATATGGATGACGTGATGAGGTGAAATTGCAGCGACTCGGTGGTGGTTTAGATGGATCGACGTCGGTTTCACGAGACGCACGAGTGGCGTTAGTTGGCAATAGAGATAGGAACCCCTAGGGGAGGGGGGCACGGGGGGGGGACCACTCCACATTGATGGAATAGTGATTAACGCGGCGGAAAGATGCGGGGTAGTCCTGCCTTCCTCGCCATACTACTAGGCACGATATTCGGTGTCCTAGGTGCGTCACTGAGCAAAGCGCTCAGATATAAGGCACCGGACGAATGCAAGTGGATCACGACCGGCGACGCTGAGGACGACGTGTCGCTCGTGTGTCGTCTACGAACCATCAATAGCGAATTGGAGAACACAAACTTCAGCGTGATACAGCCGCAGCACACGGTGCGTTTGCGGCTGGAATGCAGCGACGCGCTATTCTATCAGAGTTCTCTGAGCGCCGGGAGCTTCAGACCGCTGGTCGAGCTGCGTGAGCTCGTGATCGAGTATTGTAAGATCGGCAATCTATCAGATGACGCGTTTAAAGGTCTCAGGGAACTGCGTAATCTCACCGTGAGGACGCACAACACTGACTGGTCGGCAATGGCACTCGACATATCTGCCGGAGCATTCACCGACGAGCTTCGGCAATTGGAGAAGCTCGATCTCGGTGAAAACAACATGTGGGGCATACCGGAGGGCGCGCTCTGTCCCCTGATCAATCTAGAAGTTCTAAACTTAACGAGGAACCGGCTCAGGGACATCACGGGTTTCCGCTTTAACGCTGTGACGAGGTGCCTAACGAATCTCAGGGAACTGGATCTCAGCAATAATAGCGTCGAATCTTTGCCGAGCGCAGCATTTTCCGGTCTGACAAGGTTGCACAGCCTGGACCTGCGATGCAACGCCATTAGTTTCATGGCGGATCGCGCATTCGAAGGCCTCACGTCACTGGCCATCTTGAGACTCGCCGACAACCGGCTCGCGAGCCTGCCGCCGGAGCTTTTCAGCGACGCCAAGGATCACATACAGGAGATTCATCTCAGGAACAATACGTTGAGCGTCTTACCGCCCGGTTTATTCAGCGAATTGTCACGGCTGTTAGTATTGGATCTCTCGCACAATGAGTTAACAGCGGAATGGGTGAACGCGGCTACATTTACTCGTCTGGTGCGTTTAGTGGTGTTGGATCTTTCGAGCAATCGTATCGCGCGTCTCGATCCGACCGTTTTTCGCGATTTGTACAGTCTACAAATACTACGGCTGCAAGAAAATCTACTTGAAAGCCTACCGGAAAACACGTTCTCAGCGCTCTACAATTTGCACACATTGTTGCTTAGCGACAATCAGTTGACTGTCATAGACGCCACTACATTGAGTGGTCTTTACGTGCTCAGTCTTCTCTCGTTGGACAATAACCGGTTGCATACGATACATCCGGGCTCTTTGAGAAACGCCTCGTCCCTACAGGACTTTCATCTTAACGGTAATCGGCTGACATCGGTGCCAGACGCATTGAAAGCCACTCCCCTCCTGCGCACTCTCGACCTCGGCGAGAACCTCATCTCCGAGATACCAAGCGGCACCTTCGACCACGTGGCGCAGCTATATGGACTTCGATTAACCGAAAATCATATCGGCAATCTCACGAAAGGCGTCTTCGATCGTATCAAAGAGCTCAAGATCCTGAATCTCTCCCGAAACCGCATACAGTACATCGAACCCGGTACTTTCGACGAAAATCTGAATCTACAGGCGATACGTCTCGACGGTAATCAGCTGACCGACATCACCGGCCTCTTCACTAAACTGCCAAATCTCGTTTGGCTCAATGTGAGCGACAATAAGCTCAAGTGGTTCGACTACGCGATGATACCGACTGGGCTGCAGTGGTTGGACATACACTCGAACGAAATCAAGGAATTAGGCAATAATTTCGAGATCGAGACACAATTGCAGCTGAGTACCTTCGACGCGAGCGAAAACAAGCTTACGGAGATCACTGGCAACGCGATTCCCATGAGTGTCGAGCTACTGTTTCTCAATGACAATCTCATCTCCAAAGTGCAAAGCTACTCGTTCTTTAAGAAGCCAAATTTGACGCGAGTCGATTTGAAAGGCAACCAGATACGAAATCTCGAGCCATACGCGTTGCGCATCAGCGCAGTACCGTCGGATCAACCGCTACCGGAGTTCTACATCGGCGACAACCAATACCTATGCGATTGCACCATGGAGTGGCTGCAGCGCGTCAATCGGCAGAATCAGACGCGCGTGCAGCCGCGCGTCATGGACCTCGAAAGCATCTACTGCAAGCTCTTATATGATCGTGAACACGTCTTCGTGCCGTTGGTCGAGGCATCCCACTCGCAATTCCTCTGCAAATATGAAACCCACTGCTTCGCTCTATGCCATTGCTGTGACTTTGATGCGTGCGACTGCGAGATGACATGTCCGCAGAACTGTACGTGTTATCACGATCAGTCGTGGTCAGCGAATGTGGTAGATTGTTCCAACGGCGGACACGTCAATAAACTACCTGAACAGATACCGATGGATGCCACGCGTCTCTATTTGGACGGAAACGATCTACGTATAGTGTCAAGTCACGCTTTTATCGGCCGTAAAAAGCTCAAGGTGTTGTTCCTCAATTCGTCCAACATCGAGATCGTGCAAAACAGGTCATTCAACGGGCTGCGCGACCTCGAGGATCTGCACCTGCAGGACAACAGGATACGCGAGCTGCGCGGTCACGAATTCGAAGGGCTGGATGCACTACGGCAGCTGCATCTGCAACGCAATCGCATCGCCGCAATCGGCAATGACACGTTTGCGCCGTTGCGTTCTCTGCGAATACTACGGTTGCAGAATAATCGTCTGACTACTCTGGTAATATGGTCACTGCCGAGTTCAATCGAGATTAGCCTAGCTGGGAATCCCTGGTCCTGCGAGTGCGACTACCTGCAGAGTTATCGCGAGTGGTCGCGCGATCCGAGCATCCGCGTTACGGACGCGGCTGCGTTGCGCTGTGTGTACAACGTCACGGAGTTCGAGGCGTTTGGCGATGAAGTGTTCGCGGACGACGAGTTCGGCTTTCCGATGAGCACAACGCTAGGCGATTCTGAGCGCGCTGGCAATGAGAGCGCCGTTTGCACTGGCACGATTAGTCTCGATAACGATATACATCACAACTACACCAAGACCATTATTGAAAAACAGGTCCTGCATGATTATTTGCCGCTGCTGGTGGCCACTTCAGCCAGTTCGCTCGTCGTCATACTTCTGTGCATGCTCGCTTTCGTGTTTCGTCATGAACTACGCGTGTGGTTTCACTCGCGTTTCGGTGTGCGGATATTCTATCGAAATCACGAAGTCGATCGGGACGACCGGGATAAACTGTTTGACGCTTTTGTGAGCTATAGCTCAAAGGACGAAGCGTTCGTTGCCGAGGAACTGGCGCCGGTGCTCGAAATGGGTAACCCTTCGTACAAACTGTGCCTTCACTATCGGGACTTTCCAGTCGGCAGCTTCATAGCCGACACCATCGTCCAGGCTGTGGAGTCGTCGCGAAGAACGATAATGGTGCTATCGGAAAACTTCATCAAATCCGAGTGGTGTCGCTTCGATTTCAAGTCGGCGCACCATCAAGTGCTGAGGGATAGAAGACGCCGATTAATTCTCGTGCTGGTTGGCGACGTGCATCAGCGCGATCTCGATCCGGACATACGACTGTACTTAAAGACGAACACGTATCTACAATGGGGTGACAAGCTTTTCTGGGAGAAGCTGCGATTCGCGTTGCCGGATGTGCCAAACAATCAGCGCACAACGCAGAGGACGAGGCAGCCGCCGCCGGTCCGACGGCAACACAACAGAACGTCCAATGGATCGCGTACCGTATCCGTCCACATATGAATCGTTGTAGCCAAATCCAAGTGCATCGAGTGTCGTTCACGTTAAACGAGCTTTTAGCCGCGAGGATACAACATGAGGAACACGAGCTTCACATTGAGGATCTTGTATGCTCGAAGCGCGATTCCGAGACGCGTATTCGCACGGTGTGCAATATGATATTATATTACAGAGTGTGTAAATACAAACGGAAGGATTTTATATAAATAGAGCATATATACCGAGGTGCGGGAATAAAGATCATGTGTATATAAACGGTGTGTGATAAAGAGTGAGAAAATATTTAAGACGCGTGGAAACGTATACTCGGTGTGCCACACGCAGATTCTGTAAATTTGTTGCAGCGCGTCTGGATGAGAGTGCTGAAACTCGTTGTAAATAGGACGTCGTCCGCTCGGTCGCGAATCACGGCCGGACCGGCACCGTTATTCGGCTCGTGGAACGTGCGACGATTATGTTGGGTGCGTATACATATGTGTGTGTGTGTGTGTGTGCCGTGATCGTGGAACGCAAGAGATGCGCCTGCAGCCCGTCGTGATTCCGGTAGCCCAATGTACCGATCGTGTACTTAAAATTCACTGCTTCTCGTTATTATGTGTCCATTTGTAGTCATTGAAATCAGCCGTTATTTGTCGACTAGTGCAAATAATTTCGCAATCAATTGGCAAACCGCGATGGATTTCTCGGGCGAGAAATTATATAATATATTGCGTTGGCGTAATTATTTTAATATCAGTAGCTATCTCGCGCGTATGTCTCCACGATCAATTTTTAAAGTAAAATATCGCTTAACATCGAGTCTCTCAAGAGCGTCTTCGGACCCGTTTGAATCTCGATTGTTTAGATTGCTTGGCTCAAGCCGCTGCGCCAACAGTGATACCACTTCCTAATTATAATTATTATGTATATTTAATTGTATTTACACTTCTCCTCTCTCTCTGGTTGATGACGAATTTCATCCAGAAATACGAGCTTACGAGCATCTCAGCGATGGAAGCTGACGCTCCACGGTGATAATAAAAAATTCTGGGCGCGAACATTGTAAAGTATTATTTTAGTCTTATTTATTCCGTCCCATTCGATAAAGAGACTTTTTATGTGACTTGAATGCATCGTTATATAACGCGAGAATGAAAATAGAGATAACAGCATAACAACGAAGCTCGCTTGCCGTCGATTAATGATTAACTTAAGAAAACGTAATTTACGTGTCGCGTGGAATTTACGTTTGAATTCGACGGTCTCATTATTGCTGGACATGTACGAATCAATAAACGAGACTTTAATCTATAAATTTCTATTTTTATATGTATCATCTCTCGTATACGGAACATAAATTGTACGTATATATTTTTATGAATACGTAACAGGGAGATAGTACATTGATATTCATTGCACAGATGGCTCAATCACATTTCAGTAATAACTTTAGCATTATGAAAACGCCGAGATGCAGCCAGCGCAAGATGAAACAAACTTTACGTGACGTATCTTATTCGAAATGCGACAGTCGAATTCAAAGTGCGCGTTATGTGCAAAGAAACTAAAGTGCTGCACTACAAATATTCGAGATATAATGTATAAACATGAAATCGTCTTCTTTAGCTTTCCTCGCAAGCGATTATCATGTCCGCAAACTATCCGACACAAAAAGATATTATTCTAGAATAAAAGCTATGACTGAATAATAAAACATTCTATTTTTATGTTTTTAATTCTTCTGTCTTATTCTGATTTTTGCCTTCCCTAAGCAGATTACAATAATACCGAATTATATAACTTCAACTATATGTTCTACAGATCGCTGAAAAAGTTTTCGACTGTTAAACGTGTAAATGTTTTTATAGAGACGAGCTAAATTTAACGTTCTTACGATTCATTGCGATCTAAAACTGCACTTTTTGAGAATAAGGTATTACTTTTTTTTTAAGCGTACTTGTCGAGAGAAATGTCAAAGCATTAAAACGAATTTACAAACGGTATGCGATGCACTTCCTCATTTTCAGTTAATGCAATAAAATGACAAAGCGGTATACGCGATATTCACAGCATGACAATTAAATCCACTATTTCGATGCAGGCTTTGTGCGCCATTTTCTGAGGTAGCTCGAGAACAAAACAATACTTTATGTTAATCGAGTCACGTCTGTATACATTGTCATCACGTCTTGTTACCGTTGCATCTGCGGAATAAGTAATATCTACCTGAGGATAATAGAAAAGAGACAATTTGGTAGAAAACAGTTAAGAGGATATTTCGTGTTACGCCCCATAATAAATTGAATTAAATTATTTCGTTATGCTATTCTAACTTCTAACTCGAATAAACTATTACAAAAAAGATTAAAGATACTAAAAAAGCAATGCAAACGTCATTCAAAACAAAATCTATAGCTAATCTATAACAAATAAATTAAAAGATTTGCTGCAAGTGGACTAACTCACATTTTGTAAAAACTAGTAAATTTAAACTTAAAAAAAAAAAAATAAAAAAAAATCGGTATTACTGAGAAAATGTAAAAATTTGATTTATCTGTTATGATCATTGATCTTGTCGCGGGAATGGCATGCAATATCCACGAGTAGTGTAGGAGCGTAAGCTAAATGAACCACGTTAGAAAATTGTAGCTACGTGAAAACGCTCGCGAAAGTTGTGTTATTGCATAGTCCGCGATTGCGTGTAATCGTCGTGTAATCAATGCTGGTGTAACGGCCCAGCAGCGCAGGCAATTCGATCGATGCGCGAAATAAGGTGATGGTGATGGTGGTAGTAGTACACCGTTCGAGGACGATTGCGATATTGGAGAAATAACGCAAATATATCGTAACGGTGTCGCGAAGCGGCGCACGATAACGAATATGCACGCAGCAATGCTACGAAAGAAGCATCGAGAGTCCCACCCTACATACCATGACTGCCGGGGTATTTTGCGGTTTGGCTAATGACACATGGAATTCGCAATCGCATTGTACTCCGCAGCGCCCGTCATTTCACCAACGATCGTAGCTGCGATCTAACATTTGCGCGAGAGCTTTCCGCGCGCCTCGATAGCGCGTAGATAGATCGATCAATCCTGATGGACTGTTCTTTGATGAGAACGTAGCGCAATATCGGTTATCATCACGCGCGTGACATTTAACTCGGCTCAGCAAATCATTTCCGACGACTAATCAAAACAATCAGCGTCCGCGATTAGTTCGTCCGACACATATATTTGGCTGCACAGTCGTGTCGTCATCATTCATTCAATTACGTTGGTCACGCGTTCCAACATTTTTCCTTTTGAGCAGTTTTTACTTCTAGCAGTTATCCTTGATACATAAATAAGGGATTGCAGCAAAATACATAGGAAAATTCTAATCGTAACATCGAATTTGTCGAACAGATTGCGATCGGCATCCGTGGTAGCGAGCGTCTCTATGAGGCTGGTAACGAGTCAACGCTCCTATCTGCCGATCCTGTTCTGCCACTTTTGTAATTAACAAGTCCTTAACAACATATCACGGGTAAAACACTCTTTGCATCGCTTATGTTCTCCGTTGAAAGCGCCTGGTCAAGGCGGGCTCGTGGCCGTCAACCAGTCCCCTCGAGTATAATTTAATGTACTGAGAAAAATCGGAGATACCTCTACAAGTCCTCGCGCGCACCGCGATGGCGAGCCGCGAGAGAGGTGCGCAAGAGGAAGAAATTATATACGAACGGAAGGGCAAGAGATCGTAAGATCTCAATGGTCTAGATATTCCAGACCACACTTCTGAGCGCGGATAGAGAGTGGCGAAAGGAACAGAATCAGGCGTGTCTATCTCGCTAGAATAAGTAATGAACCGGACAAAAACTATTTTTGAATGCACTCACAGCCTGATAATGCGAGATTATGCAAGAAGTTTATAAACCTGTTCCCTACTTTGTTCGTATATATCCAACTTAACAAGACGAGGCGCGCGCGCGCGCGCGCGGGTGCGCGTGACCTCGGGTAACTAACGATGGAGAAATCGGCGATGCTATGGAATCTAAAATTAAAGAGTGATCATTAAAATTGATACAGCCGACGTCTTTATATCGCGGATTGAATCGAAGCAACTCTCGGAGACTCACAGTGGCAGCAACTACGCGAGCAATAATACCTAAAGCGGGACCAAGAAGCGACTCGATAGGATACCCGAGTACCGTCGGGTAACGGCTTTCCGATAAAACGACCGACAAGTGACGAGTTTTAATGCGCGTAAAACCGCAAAGGTCTTTACTGCAGAAAATAATGAATTAGGAGTGATAAAGCGAGGAGCTTTATCCTCATGCGTCTCTTTCATCCACGATTGCAGTCATATCCCACCCGCTTCTAACATTTCTCAGCTCGCTAAACTCGTTCGCGCAGTAGTTAAAGCAGCTTCCTTGAGAATGCAGCTCGACGACCTCCTCCAACCGTCATCTCTTCCCGCCGTCCGCTAATCTGGTCGCCAATGCCTTTATGCGATATAACGGAATTTCTGTTTGCATTATCTGCCAGAACGGCACATGCCACTTGCACGCCTATCGTCGCCGTCCATCGTTCATCTTGGCGTGCCATTGCACGAATCAAGAAGGGATTCGAGGAGGGATTCGTGTTTCGAATCGACACCGACGATCAATTCAAATCGCCGTCGTGTCGGATCATTGAGCAGCCACGTTTTATCACAAATCGTTGAGTTGCCCAAGCCGCAAATCGCTCTCACTCGCGAGAGGAAGAGAAGAGAAAGAGCGCGACTATGACTCCCCACGAGAAGACGCTCGAGTCGTTATTCCGGTTGAGATTTACGAAATTCAAGCGGTACTCACGACGGGCATTAAATCATACATACAGATACACAAGTCAGGATTTGTGTCATCTCAGTGATTATATAGCCGTTGGAAACTGGGCGATGCGACGGGACGCGAAATGCACGACGACTATAATCGCTCGCGACATAATCGCGGCGTAATCGTGATTAATTAAGATAACTCTCGAGAGAAGTCTCCGTCCGCTCTCTGTATTTCTCATGCACTTTTTCCCCTTCGAATTTGCCTCGCCGATAATTGCGATCTTTAAAGCACATTTTTTTTAAGTGCAACAGCTAATCGCTGGTTGCACAGCCGTTACTTGCACATTTCGCGCTCGCGCGACGCGAAGAGGATCGACGGAAGTCGAGCGTAAAAAAAGGAGCCGTACCCTCAATTACCGACCTCGCTCTCTTGTCGACTGTGAACTTTATATTCGCGCGTACGCGTACACCGGCGCGTAGTACAGTTATCGCGATTGAGAATTTAGTGTCTCGCTTGCATTGTCTCGCGGAGCGAATGCATATTTCACACGTGCGCTATCCATACAGCCGCCGCCGCAGCCGTCGTGTAACCATTGCGGCTTGCTGATTATGCGAACCATGGTATAGTTGGTTACCTTCTCGTATATATATATATATATATATATATATATATATATATA
>NW_017259187.1:943992-995677 GCF_001594045.1 Atta colombica
CATGTAACATCATAATAACTCGCAGAAATCATCCGTACTCTTAGTACGCGGACTTTCAAATGCAGGCAAAAGCGGAATAATGGCATCGAAGCGCATGACGCTGCTGCGGCATTCCAGGTAATGATTTCATACCTTATTTTATTACAAAGAGTATCGCATCCTCCATGATTGTAAGTTGTTCTACGCGACACGCACATCTAGTCAATTAATGATTATTCTTGATATAAAAGAAAAGATAAATGTATCGTTTATGTGTACGATATATTAATATAAATTATTATCAAATATAAATTAAATGCTTCTATAAGCGATTGTTGGAGTGTGTAAAGAATATATTTATAAGGCGATAAGATATAATTCGCAAACAAAGAGAACTCGAATTTTAAGTTAAAACGTTTACAATTAACTTCATTGATTATTCTAATTGTTTGCGAATTATATCTTGTCGCTTTATAAATTTATTGTTTACGCATCAACAATCGCTCATAGGCATTTTACTTATATTTATTCTTGGAACAAAATTATTTTTACTTTCATTTTAATTAAGTCAATTATTATATTTCTTAATTAAATTATTTTTTTCGAATTTTCAAACATTACATGTTTAAGTGCAAAACATACAAGTTGATTACTACGCATTTAAGATAAGACAGGGGAATCAATGATGTTAAGATATTAAGTATTTTGCAATTTACTTTGAAACTGTCGTAAACCGTTTACGACTGCAGCAAACGAGTTTCTAGTTTATCCTGTCAGACGTAATTAATCAGAAGTGCGGTAGATAAATTTCTTCTGAAAGCAGATACGTCGATTTCTCGTCATCGATGATGAAGTCAGTTTGACGAACGTCTCTTCGGGAAAGGAGGTATTTCGTGATTTCACGTTCGCCAGTTACGACGCGCGATCGTCGGATAAATGGACTTTTAACGAACCCCGCGAGCGCCGGATAATTCGATTTATTAAGCAAGTGTTGCCTCGTCCCGAACAAGCATCGCTAATATTGACGGAGGTGGATCTGCCTGTCGCTGTGAGACTGACACTGGCGGAAGAAACATTCCGAAGCGAGAGCTGTTCGCTCGATCGATTACAAAGCACTTTCGTGGAACATTGAATTGGATCCAATCTCTTCGGGTTCGACGAAAGAGAGAGGGAGAGAGAGAAAGAGGGGAGGGGGGAGGGAGGAAGAGAGGTAAAAAAAAATACAAGTTGCACCGACCAACCGACCGGTGACTTTAATCAACTCTTTGCGAGCGCAACTGCTCGAGAGTTCGCGGGGCGTGTCGGGTACCATTCCGGCGCTCTCGTGTATGGTTACAAGTGCGGCTTGGGAGACTTCGTAATAATACCATGGGACCCCGTTGACACGCTTCGTTGCGCATTAAAGCCAGCTGACAATCCACCGAAGTTTTCGACATTTTCAGACCACGCTGATACCACTGTTGCACTTGCCATTTTGAGGGCCACGATTATCCCTGGACTACACAACAACGGAGCCTTCGGGGATTCCGTTGCAATTTCATCTAAACTCTGCTCTACCGCTTTTCTGGAAATTTTCTATACGAGTTTTGTTCATATGTACTAATTGAACAGTCAAATATGTTTCGTTATATGTTTTACCAAGTATTCTGTTTCGACAAAGTGTTTCGTTAGTATAATACAATGCAAATGGTTCTTTGTGTAAATATATACGATAGGGTTATAAAGGATTAGTCGAGCAGCACGAATTGAATTGATCCAATCATGTCTCGATCCGGTAATTAGGGATTAACTTCCCATCTTATGTATCAACGTTGCTGCTCCAACTTGCAAAGTTCTATTGTATCTTTCTTAATTTTACGTTTCTATTTCGGAATAATTTTTCTACAAAGATGTATTTTAAATGCTTAATATTTTTTCATTAATTTATTTAAGTGGATTGCATCACGTTGCCAGTGGACATGAAGACTCTTATTAAAACAGGAAATTGGAATTTATATAACGTGGAAGTAAGTGAAACGTTTCCAAATCGCATTAAAGGTAATCGAAAAAACAACAGAGCATTTCCCCGATCTCGTCACTTTAATTACATCCAAAGATCTTAGTAATACGTACAAAGTTAAGCCAAACTTGTACAACACTGTTGACTCTAGCATGATCAAAGCGCTTTCGTATGTAAATGAAATTGTTTTACGTTTTCAATTATAGAGGAATGAGAGGAAAAGATGCACCGTTATTAGGAATTGTCGAGCAGTCGCACTGACGAATATCTAATCGTGAATGCACGATTAATTCGTATCAATGATAAAATTTTAGATTCACGCGTTATTGCGCCGCGGCGTTGTAAATTTTCTGTAAAATAATCATGAGAGGGATGTACATGCGCGCAACACGCGAGCGTAGCCTTGCGGGAAGAACATCTGCTGCTGAGAGAAAATGAGCACAGCTGCAAACGATCGAAATTTTCGAGCACGACCATTCGCCCCGATTTCGTGTCACGCGCGCGATGGTAAACGCGCAAAACAATGAAAACTTGAAAATGGCGAAGTCTGTCCGTATTTTCTCCAGCTCTTAGGTGCATCTGCGACCGTCGATAAGATTGCTTCCAGGATAACAATCATCCACTACGTCAGTTGCAAACGTATAATTTAAGTTCGCAGTACCTTTTTTTTTCTTTTGTTATAAAACAAAGCAAGTCTCGAAGTTGCACTACATTACGTTATTCATAATTCGGCATTTGTTAGAATGTGACTTCAAGTACGGTGGTTTATCCAGTGTTTCTCTAAAATATTTCATACGCACAATCCCAAAATATTTTATAAAGTTGTTACCAGTAACTTTATCAAATTGGTGTTTATAATAACCCATATGATGAGTTTTTACATTTTCTTTTACGCACGTTTCGTAAAAATGTATTTTTTTTTTTTCTGTTATTCCGGAATGTTAATTTTAATACGCTTTCTTTGCGCTTCGTGTAGTTTCGCGTGATGTGCGTTTTATTAAAGTAAACTTTATTTATTTTTCTGAAAATACCCGTTTCCGAACATTCGTTACAAGGAATCTGATTACACTCCTCACTCAATTTCACGCGACTGCGGATAGAAGCCTCGCGCAGCGTGATCACGGCTCGCGGTCGTTCGAACAGCTAAGAAGAAGAAGACTAACACGAAGGGCGAGATCTATGTCTCCTTCCGCGCTATGGACGCGCGAATGTGCGATTTAACGCCCGGCTAAAGCAGGAATTAAGTTATACGTTGATCGTGATAAGTAGAAACTTCGTCGAATGATTAATACCGCATGCTCCGACGCTCGCGCGCTCGTTGGGATTTATCGGTACGCATCGTTGGAGATTTCATTCCCGTAATTCTCGTGCAGGTTTGCGTAAGGATCTATCAGGATGCTCTCGGATAAAAAAAGGAATGACGATGTCCTGTGTGACCCTGAGCGTGCTCCCGATTTGTAAAAACTCGGTTCACCGACTCGCTCGAAAAATCATTTCTGAGAGGGGAGTTCATCAAATGGAAATCAGGAATAGATATTAACTAGCACGCGAGGTACTCGACGTAAAAAGTCCGTCGCCGACTCTCCTCTGTCCGACTATGTAAATAAAACTTTCGCATTATCCGCGACGATTCGCTCGACGCGGAGCGGCGTTTCTTCTTCCTCGCCGTCCGTTCCGCGGGGCTGCTCACGCGAACCTTTGGTTATTTGGTTTAGCCAACGGCCTTTTCTGTGAAAAAAAGAACGTTTGATACTTTTCCAAGACCGTTCCGGAATGTGATTTCCATAATGAAATTTCGTATGGAAATGCGATTTAGAGATTTACGACCTGCGGGGAAGTTCGACTCGTGTAGAGAAGTGTCCGAGGAGATCCGATGGATTTTTTTTCTTTTTTTCTTATTATTGTCCGATTACGCGATCATACCGAGTTCTCTTCACTCGTTGATAAATCGGATATCGATGTTACAATAGAAATACGTTTATCTGCGGCGACTTGCAACGGTGGTGACGAAATTGCCAAACGAAATAGCGGTGGATCCTATTAAACCGAAACATCGGTGAAGATGTCCTCTTTAATTTAGGACATTTCGAATGATCGCGCTACGCATATTTTATTTAATTAGAATCGTCGTTTGGTGGATGCAAATCGAACTGATCCGATACGATCCTCAATCGAGCGGTTCCTGAACACAAAAGAAACACACTCGGCACTTCGTGCGGCAGTACTTAATATTCTGCGAACCGACTTTGCGAAGAAATTTTTCTATTCTGATGACTTAAGTTTCTTCAACGAAACTGTACCCGGGAGTTATTTCTCTCTCGCGGTAACATTTAACATTGGAGTTTTATTACCATACTTCCGTCTGAGCGCACTTGACTAAGATCGTCGGATCCAGAAATCGCGAATGAAAACGATATCGCAGAAACTCAAGATTTCTGCGTCAATATGGAACAGAAGGGTAACGTAAAATAAATGTAAGTAAACGCTTCCGTTTTCTTATCGTTTCCGTATTTCAGTTTACTTGAATAAAACAGCCTCTCTTTCACCCTCCAATTGTTATTTAAATCGTGCAGAAGCAAGCTAAATTAACTCCGAAAAAACATACGAAAGAGCAAGAGTTAACTTTATGTATACAATCGATGAATATTTTCTGCCGTTGTGGTTCAATAAACATCATCATACAGCGTAAAAAGAATAATATGCGTTGCTTCATTTTTATATAACTTTTTATGCAACTCAAGTTCTGAAGACATAAACATTGCAAAATAACAGTGACGAGCGAGATTCGTACATAAATATAGAAAAATATGAAAATTACGTATCCTTCCCGTGTGTCATCCATCATGTATTGCGATTTGTTTATTCACTTTTAAAGTCTTTTAGATGATGCCTGCCTTCAAAGACACGATTTCGCAACCTCAGCCTCAATCAACTCGCGAAGAACAACGCGCGAAGGTGCGCAAATATAAATCGATGCTATTACCATTTAATGAGCGATGTCGAGTCGCGCGCGTTAGAAAGGTTTGACGGATATCCACGCAACAAACTGCGTCGTAATTGTGTACAGAGAAAATAGTACCGAGAGCGGCGCATTGAAATCGGTGCGCGATGCCGAAGGCCGGAGGCGGCCGCTCGATGTTCGAGTGCGATCCACGACGACGTTTCCGCGGGATCGAGTCGCTACGATCCGCGGAAAGAACTGGAACCGCGGCGAGGAGTCGCGGAGAGACGTGGGGGATACATCCCTCATTGTTCCTCTTCGCCCCTCGCTCGCCCTTTGTGTCACGTACGGCAATTGAATAGAACGCCGAGAGACCGATCGAGCCGATCTTGCGGTCGGTAGCGTTCCATGCCGAACAGAGTTCGACAGAGGGAACACGCTTCTCCCTCCTTCTCGAATGGAGTATTCGTCCTGCTCGAGAGGCTCTCGCATGCTTCGCTCGGTCGTCCGGTTGCCGCGGCTCACGGCTGCCGAGAGGGAGGGCACGGTGTGTGGACGGTTAGCGCCCATCCAGGTATCCACCTTCCCTCCAACGGTATAACAAGAAACGCCCGGGCTCTCTGTCTTACGTGCTTCATGCGAGTTTTCGTCCCGCTCGCGGCTCGAGCGTTGTCCTCGCCCGCCGCGAAAAGCCAAGTGGAGACTCTCGGCACGCTCGTCGAGATCTTTAAGCTGTGTTCACATCGTTGGCGTGCCGTTTCATGTTTGCGCTCTCTAATAATTCAAATGGCTCCGAGAATCGTTCAAAATTAATTCATCAAAAGTAAATTCGAATTTTGAAATAAAATGACGCAACTACATAAATTTAGTCATTGAGACTGAATAGTTAATACATGTACTATTATATGCAGAATTATCATAAATTCTTCATCCTAAAATTCTATTACTTTTCTCTGATTTCCAAACAAAATTTCACGATTTTCCCTGTTTTCAATAATCTCTCTAAAACTTTTTTAGAGCAAATCTCATTCTTGAAAATTGGAAATTGCTCGAGCCGCTCTTTTTTTAAAATGGCTCAATTTTCACTCTTTACAATAAGATTCCACTCAAAAGAATTTAGAAAGATATTGTAAAATTTTTTTATATTTTCGTCCTGATTTGAAAACTGACAAATATTTTATTGAGAAAGAGATTTTGTTATTTTTAACGTCTTCATTTATAGTTTCAAAGTAAACAATGTCCACATTAACATATACTTGGTAAATAATAAACTTTTGAGTTAAAAATATGTTTTTTAAATTAAATAAATTTAATTTCATCGTATTAATTAAATTAATAATATATTATTAATATATTATTAATTAAATTAATAATATATTAAGTAACAGCTATTATTAATAATAATATATTAAGTAATAGCTAACTACGGAAATGATTAAAAATAATTCAAATTAGGTATAATTTGACATTATAAATTTAACAGTAGGTGGGAAAGTGTGACAAACCGATTGTCAAGATCGCAAGTTCTCCAGCTTACAATTACTAGATACGAATGAGATAAAAAAATCTAATTTTTTAGTCATCTAGTTTTTATCTAGTTTTACATCAAAACTAACAATAAGATCGGAGAAACGAAGTTGTATACGTTCTTTAATGTTTAGTCCGTCTTTGTTCAAGGTGGATCCAACATTAAGCCCGATTTACGCTGGCGACGTAACGTCGCGCCTGTAATTAAACGCGCCACTCGAAGCTAATGCGCCGCGACGTAACGACGACCTTTCCGAGATTTGCCGCTCGTTTCTGTTCGCTCCTTCTTTTTCTTTAATTAAATGCCAGTGACGACGACCAAAAGCGGACGCGCCGACGCGGCCACGCGATTGCATCTCGGAATCGGGGCCTCGTCGGAGATATGGCGCCTTAAATTTCACGTGGATTCGTGCCTCGGACGGAGCACGAGTACGAGCACGAAAAGAAAGATGAATTACGAAGATAGCGGCGGCTTAGCCGAGAGAAACTTATCATTGAGATTGGCGGCGCGTTGCTGCGCGTTGCTCTAATAATTAATATCAACGAAGCACGATCGATATCCAGTTAGCAATAGTGATTGCTACCGCTGCGATGACTTGGCAGCTGACGCCTCAAAAAAACTCATTGCAAAATTATCGATGAATTCCGCCTTATCTCCGGATCCGGCGCGCGCTATCATTTGCGTAGAGATTTTTTGATAAACGAACACACGAAGCAATCACACATATAAAGCGACGGACAGAGAGATGGCATGATAAGGTACGCATTTAGTTGATACATGCTACAGCGTACAATGCATTAAATTTCCTTTCAAAATGGGACGGACTTAGAAACTCAAAATTTAAACTCCTATTACATAACTCTTAATGAGGCCTGTTTTTTTATTGTCTGGTTAACTTGTGGTTTAGACTTAATCTCATTTAACTTGATGATAATGTGTTTTTCTAGTTAATCACTTAATTAATGTTTTTATATACTAATAACGTTAAAAGTTATTCATTACAAAATTATAACTGTAGTGATTTAACTATAGATTTAAAAAATTCAATTTTTATATTGTCATCAAGTTAAGTCTACTCACAATATTAGATTTACACATGATACTTATTTTTCTGCTATGTTGCTTGCATTTTAGTAAATTACTAGAATTACTAGCGTCACACAGAATATAAAATTTCTAATAAAAAGCATTCAATCTCGATCTACATTTTTCCTACTCTAGAACGGCTATGTCGAAGAATAAGATGCTTACGAGCCGCTCGAAGGAATGTGAAAAAACATCTTGATAGGCAACGAAGCTAGTCCATGAGGTCTAGAAAAGACGTAATGTAATTCGCTGACTTACTTCTCCGTCCCGGCAAACTTACGGCCGACACAAATGAATGTCAATATCCGATAGAGAGAAATAATTCAACGAACCGTACTCCCGATTTCCGCGCGTTCGTCGGCCGCTCCGTGTTCCTTTATCCCTTACTTTTCTATCGAACTTTTCTCTTTGGGAACCTGTCTCCAAGAGCTAATACCGCTTATTGGTACCGGAGGGAAAGAGAGTACTTGGCCGAAGTGGAGCACGACTCCGATGGTGCCAACGGTGCATCGCCCTTCCGCCTAAGAACGAGGACGGAATCCGGAGATTCGAAAGTTAACGCGAATGAGAAAAAGCGTCTTACCGAGTTTTCCTCGAGGAACAATAGCGGGTAAGGAACCGAAGAGCGATATCCCGGAAAGCGAAGAAACGATCGAGACGTGATGTCTCTGCGAGTTTTTCGAACGGGCAGGATTCATGCAGAAAGGGTTGATGGACCAGCCATAAAGCGATGGAAGACAGCACAAGGAGGAAGAAGAGGAAAAAGAGGAGAAAGAGGAAGATGAGGAGGAAGAGGAAAGGAGCGGGAGGATGTTGCAAGTTGGTGGGTGTATGAAGAGTGATGTGGAGAAGTAAGAGCAAGAGAGCAAGAGCAAGAGAGCGCGTTTGCACGAGGGAGAGAGAGAGAGAGAGAGAGAGAGAGAGAGCCCATGTATCCGGTATTTGAGCCGAAGGTGTTGCGTGCAAGTTAACAAGCTAACGAGACGCCGTGCGAGTGCGATTTTCTTTCCTATCAACCTCAATCTGCTTCTCACTCTCTTACCTTTCGTACCCTCCTTCCTCTCCCGGGCACGACTCCCTTTTCCCGCCGCTATCTGCCCGCTCCCTTCGCCTCTTTGTCTCTACCATCGATGTTCTCGTCGTTTCTTATTCTTTCTTAATCTCTCGTCGTTTCTTCATACCTTCTTTTTCTCTCCCCTCTCTCTCTCTCTCTCTCTCTCTCTCTCTCTCTCTTTCTCTTGGATACATTCTTGGTCCGTTGTGGCCTTTCCAGGATAAAAGGAAAAACGAAAAGAAAAAGAAACCCACGGCGACGATGGCATCGTGTCTCCCGTTTTACGGCACGTTGAACCTGTCAGTGCGAGTACGCCGGATTAACCTGCACTCGTTAGTAGACCGCATTAATGCGCTCCTAACGTCCACCCAGTTTCTCTCGATAAACGAAGATTGAATTATTCACGATCGTGCGCGACTGGTTACGACCGATTGCGGAAAATCGAAACGTCGCGTACCACATAGATATGCGCGAAAATACGAACTGGATGTAGAAGTTTGAAGGAAAGACACGACTCGTTCTGAGAGAGTTATTTGTAAGTGATTTAGGCTGCTTTTCGATAATAGATCGTCCAATCGAAAGAGACTAGTTTTCTCTTCAACCGCACCGAAGCGATTTGACATTTTAAGCTAGATCCATTTTTCGAAGATCATTATCTCGATTTCTCAGCCCATAGCCGAATACAAGGCGAACTTCGCCGAGAGGAATCGCAGCTTCTCTTTCTCTCTTGTCTCCCTCTTCTTTCTCTCGAATCTCATGCGATATGTATCGCATATGAGTAATCGTCGAGTGGCGAGTGGCCGTATTATGAATGGTTTTCCGTTCGTTCGCCGATGTAGCTATACATCAGACCGTTAATTACGCAAATGAAATGTGTATTATACCGAGTGTCAACAATTCACGCGTACGCGTACACGTCCGGTCTTCTTAGTTCTCCCAAGCCGGGAATTAAGCTCTTCCTCATGGATCATCGCGCGGAATGTTCCCACTTCCCCGCGATCCCCCCGCTGGTCTCGCGCAGTGCTTCGCAGTACTTCGCAATGCTTCGCAATGCTTCGCAATGCTTCGCAATGCTTCACAATGCACCCGCGCGCGGGAACGGTATAAACGGGCAAATAATTAATTTGCTTCATATGCACCGGACGATTACCCCTGCTGTGTAAAACCGCTCGCAGCGTATAAAAGCGCATTTCACGGTGCGGTTATGGCGAATAATACCCCGTAACTAGCTGCCGCGCTGTGCCGTTTCCACGACGGAGGGCACAGGTGGGGTAAGAGGAATCTCATTACCGGTGGACCCGTTAAGGCTGTAATGTAATGATACGTGAGTAGCACGTAGCATTTTTCATATGTAATTAAGACGCTGATCGTTCGTGCAAATCGTTCCCGAAAAAGATAGCTAGTCTCCTATAACATGATTCGCACAATTGTTAGAAAAAAAGAAGTAGAAAGAGCACGATTTTTCATGGGGACCGATGGAACGATGCGTTTTACAGTTGATGATGTTTCTCGTGAGATCAGGAAGTTTCCTGCTTCTGAGAAATTAGGAGAATCAACGATCATTAGGCCGTACGTATTCGCAATGCGTTTCTCGCTCTCGAGCAATCCGACAATTCGCTGTCTCGCCATTAAATGATGACACTAACAACGCTCGGTTTAACGGCGACGAGAGTTTGTTTGAGCACCACTGCACCGCGAAAGTCGGGGAGGATACGGGCGGCCCAACGCGATGGTGGGAATACACGTGCACGACCGTGCTGCACGAAAATTCATATCCACCATGGCAGGCAGGCAGGCAGGCAGGCAAGCAGGCAGCATATAAAGGCGAGGCACGACCGTCGAAATATATTTGCGCATACATTCTTTCCCCGGGCGCGCGCGGTACAATATCCGGGAAGAGATACCCGCCACCGAATAAAAAGGAATCGTTGCGGCCTGAAATAAAACGTACGATTTTCAAATACATTATCGAACGAATTCTTGTTTACGGCACTCCGAAAGACCAGGCGTAGATATCATTTGCTTACCGGGGGACACCTCCGTCGAGATAAACGTGCGTCGGATGCCCCGCGTGGAAGGAGGCAAAGCCTACAACGAAGCGTCTTCTGCGAGGATCGCGGGTACGCCTCGCGTCATGAATAACAAGTACGATGTTATTGCGAGCGACAAATAAACGCGTTTTGCCAGTTTCCCTCTCTCCCTCCTTCGCCATTCGATGTTCCGTCTCCGAATCGAGAATATTTATGCGCGATAAGTCGCGCGTTTAATAAAGATATCGTATAATTCGCGCTCAAATCGATAGAGCATATCCTGCGACGTATCCCGAAGTTTTGTAGGATTAAGCGCGCATCAATCGCTCTTCAAGATCGCTAAGTAATGTCGTGTAGTTCCACAAAAAGAACGAATAACGGAAACTATTCAACAATGCGATACTATGTTCTGATGCCCGTTTCTATCAATGTGGATTAATTTTAATCTCGGTTCGACTTAATTTTCATCTTCTTTTAATTCTTAGAGCTAAACAAAGATAAAAAGTTAGTTAAATCAAAGTTAACACTAAATCAAAGTTAACACTCGTTGACATACTGTGAATCATCCACAAAATTATTTTAACTCTCTGAAACTCAATTTTCTTTTATTTTGTAGAACAAAATATAATGTTTATAAAAAAAATCTCTGTTTTTTTCAATTCCCAAAATAGCCCAAAATGTATTCAATATGTAAAATAAATACCCTTTATCCAAAACCAACTTACAAACTAATTTTTTTTTTCAAAGTATCATATCTGAACAACAATTCTGTAAATTTTTCACTTTTAATTGAATTTTTTAAAAGTTACAATTTTTCAAAGATTTCACTCGTTTTTTCTCTATTCACTGAACTGAAGAATTTTTAGAAGAATTACAAAAACTGTAATGTATTAAATTTCAATCAAAAACTATTTGAATTCTACATACCTTGAAATTGACCCATAATTTTTTTCATATTGATAAGATTTTTTAAATAAGAATGTCAGTTGTTTAACATTGCTCTGGATGTGTGCCACCCAATGTGTCAAAAAGCGAAAAAGAGGTGTGTCAACGAAGGATTAAAATTAAACTACATTGGTAGAAATAAAAAAAATCGAGTTCCCAAAAGAAAAAAACGATATTTTAAACCGATATTTCTGTGAAGAATCGTTTCTTTTTCAACCAAAAATCGGTTCAAATTAATCTTTTGCAAAAATCGATTTTTAATGGAATTGAAGTAAGTCGAAACGTGTTTGGACTTTATACAAACATTTTATATTAAAAATGAATTCATAAACATTTCCATTGTTATATTTGCGCAAGTACCACGCTGATTCCTACTTTCTTTACATTGTTTTAATGAAGATTGCACATCCCTACTTGATGTCGAATACAAATCATCGCATAACTCGCGTCGTTTCGCGAGTAGACGCAGTCGATCAGTCTTAAAATCACTCTATACGAGTAGCGAAGCAATAATTAATACGTCGAAATATACCGCTACGGTCGACACGGCCAGGTCATTTGTAATTCAACGGACGTTAATGCCCCGATGATAGACGGACGAGTGCGTGGTGAGTTGAGTATCCACAAGTCGTAATTGTGAGTTACTGTTAATCCTTTAACCTTTCTCTACTTTCCCTCCGTTAGGAACGGTTTGTCCTCGCACACGAAGATTCATGGACCGTGGCTGTCGACGCGTTTTAGTCGGTCCCATTGTCGGACCGTTTAAGAACGCTCGAAGAAAATCGCGCGGCAGCCGTCTACCTGTGTGGCTAAACGAGCCGAAGGCTTAGTTGGAGATAATCTGAAGAATATGCGGATATATTTGTATAACTCCAAGCGATTCATAATCCGACGTGAAATCATAATTCAGAAGACCTTAATGCCGATATCTCTGAATTAAGAAATTGTTAAATTCATCAGGGATCATTCATATACAAACAATTATAATTAAATGGCATATTTCAAGAGAATCTCATTTCTTTTAGATTTATACAAAACTTTATATAAATATAATTAAAAATAAAAAATTATTATTCGAGTTCATATAATGTATAATTTTATTTTATTAGAGATAATTAAATTATCATTAATCTTTAGTCACTAATCATTTAAATAAAGTTGTAATAAATATATACATTATACTACTATTACTTTAATTCGCTCTTCTCTTCATTTATCATCTTGAGCAACTTATCATCTTTCCTTAAATCCTTTCAATTAAGAATTTATAAGTTCGTTATTTCAACTATATGTCCATACATATTATTACTTTTATTCCTATTATATTTTAGGCTTAGGCAACATTATGTTGATGCCTCTTAAAAGATGGCATCAACATAATGTTGCCTAAGCCTAAAATATAATAGGAATAAAAGTAATAATATGTATGCCATCTTTTAAGAGGCATCAACATAATGTTGCCTAAGCCTAAAATATAATAGGAATAAAAGTAATAATATGTATGGACATATAGTTGAAATAACGAACTTATAAATTGCTGCTTAAGCCTAAAATCTTATTATTTGCATTTCAATACTGTTAGACATCAAAAGAGTAATGATAACCGAATCCGTTAAGTTAAATAATATTTTGTTATTTTTAACTTCTTTTAGTCAAAGTATTAATCTATTTCTGTGGTTAGTTTCAAAATAAACATCGTCCATATTAATATATGCTTAGTAAATAACAAACTTAATACATTTTCTTGAGTTAAATTGTTTATGTTGGGTTGTGTGATAATTCAAAATAAATAAATTTATTATTCTTATATTGGAAAAAAATATACATGTAAAAGGAAGCTTGGGACAATTTGTATGACCTCACAGCTTGCTTTGTCAAGGAAAATAATTAGCATTAGTCACAAAGAAAAGAACAGTAAAGTGCACGAGATTCAGTAATTCAAAAGGAGAAAATGTCACGGTAAGTGCACAAACAAGTCGCTCGATTATAATCGAGAGATTTAAACTGGGATAAATGAGATTTCAAAATATCCTGATGATTTATTGGGCAATTAATATTCGCATATTTTGCGCGGGAAGACTAAAAAGCGCAAGTTTCCAGGAAACTCTGACAGGATGTTAACTCGAGATCGCAGGTGAAGGACACCGCCAATATAAGTAGGTACTGAACGATGCTCTTAGCGTTTCCTTTCACCGACAATGCTATGGGTATCATTTCTTTTGCAAATTATAGCGAGCAGCGAAAGCTAGCGGATGAGACGAGGGGGCGAAGTATGAATTTTCGCGTAGCGAGCTGTTAGCGCGTTTAAGCGAGTCGCCGCCTCCCGCCTCCACGGTCACTACGTATCCCAGATGGAAGTCGCCCTTCTTTTGCGCGCGAGCGTGGACGCGCATTGTGAAAAATTGCGCGGCTACATTGTGTCGTAATTGCGCCCGTAATCAAGATACGCGCGCACGAAGAAAATCGCCGAGCGTGGACGGAGACGCGACGCGACGAAGGGAGACCACGGTCCCACGCATCCTACGCTCATCATCGGCCGACTCCCGGTATTCTGCGCTAAATGCAATGCCTGCGACGCGGTGTACAACCGGTCTTAAATGCGAGAGGCGTCGCAGCGCTTTGCAAAGCATGACCCAGTGACACCAGGATGACACACCTCTTCTGTCCGATCTGCTCTTCTTTCCACGATCAATTTGGGTTATCTTATTTCTTTTTAGCTCGCAAAATTCACATGTTTTTTCGCTATTTTTTTTTTTTAATTATGCGGGTGAGTAAAATAGCAAGAAAGAGAAAGGGAGACGAAATGTATCAAACGTAACTGGAAGTAATTATATTCCGAGAAAGAGGGCTGAGCCACCTATAATCACGGTTCTAGCACAACAATGTCGACCTGTAAGCGAAGAAAAATCGTGTGAAAGTTTCTCGACGGGAGCGAGAAACGAAGCAAAGAAAGCCGATCCGAAAGACATCGGTGACCTTTTGGTCGAACGCAAATCGCGCATTCCGCTGATAATCGTCACTATTATCTGATGAGTCGCAGGACTGACGCGAGTCTCTGTTTCGGGATGTATGTATAATGAATCGTGCCATCTTTCTACACGAATTCCAACTTCCAGGTTGAACGCTCGCGAAGAAAATGTCAGACCCATAACGGTCGCGATGCAGCGAGGTTTGCTGGCGACAGCATAGCACTGAACGCGCATCTGCATACGACATCGACGTAGAATTGCAGTAGAAAAGCACCGTGAGATAAAAAAGACAGTAAGGATCACTCGCGACTTTATATCGAAAATACTTCTTATACGTATATTTTTATGATCTTTTACAGGGTGCTTAAACGCTTTTGATGAGTTCTAATGTAGAATAAAGTACCTGTAAGCCACTGCTGTTTAAGACCGCTTGTAAACTGAAGCCAGAGAATAAATTTGCGGAATATTGTTTTCGTGATGTTATTTTCTATAAAAAAAAAAAAAAAAAAAAAAAAAATCCGCCTTATAACTCAGTTTCCACAGAAGTGCAGCAATAGCAAAATGTGAGAAGTTCAGCCGATCGTTCTATACTAGATCCGCATTCCTATCGACGTTTAGACTCGCGTTTAACGCTAATGTGTGATCGCGTGGTTTCAAGTCTCCTTCGCTGAAGATTCGAGAAACCGCTAACGCCAATTGCAATTGCATTCATCGAGTAAGCGGATGCATCGTACGAATGTGCTTCAACGTTTAAACGTTCTAAAGTTTCTGAAGCGAGAACTGAAGTCTGGCTCGCCGTATCCGTGTTCTACATGTCGGAGGTGCGCACATGCACCTCGTCCTGTCCGAGACGAGTCGGGGTACATGTGCGCCTCTCTTACCCCCTCCCCCCTCCCTCCCTCCATAACTTATCGGCCACGTCGACGGAGAGTTTGCTATGCACGCTTTCTTGAGATAACCTTTCAGGCCGACAATTATTGGTAATATCGATACCGCACGCCCGTCGGCCCGAGAAGCTCACCTTCTCCGTGCCTCGAACTCACGATCCGCGCTCGAGAGAGGCTCGAGAGTTCTCCTTGTAAATTACCCTCGTCCTCCTACTCTCCCGCCATTGCCCCAAGTTCCATCCCTCCCACGATCGCTGCTTCCTCCGCCGCTCTCTATCGCTTTTCTCCCTCTCTTGACTCCCCCTCCCCCTCCCCCTCTCTCCCGTCACGATGATCCGTTGTTTACAATGGCCGGGTGAACCTAATGAATTTCCTCTCTATGCAAATAAAAAACGTGCGACAATAATTATGATTTACGGTGCGCCGTGATCCGTGGGCTGAGTAAATGTCGTCGCGAGAACACAAAGTCAGACGGACCTCGGATGACGTGTTCTCATGCGGGTGACGTTCGAGAGGCTCGCAGCATCTTTTCTAAAGTTTCTTCGCTCGAGCATTTTCTATACAAAGCCAGTCCTGCAGGCATCTTTCATCAAAATGCCAAGTAACTCCTATTGTCAAAAGTCCAGACGCTTCCACCGAATTAAATTAATTGTTACGCGCCAACACTAGAAAAGTTACAACTGGTTCGATTTGTCTGTTTAATACATTTAACTGATCGTGCTTGATTAAAATTGAACGGCAAATGAAAGACGGGAAAACAGTTCAGACAACACAGGGATTATTGCTTGTGCACATTTTCGGTTATTGCAAATTTGGTTATTGTAAATTTCACAGCAACTGATTAATTATCGTGACGCTTCAGTTAGTTAACGTCGATAAACAACTCGCGATTAAATTGACATACGTCTCGCTGATGTTTACCGATTTTCGTTACGTTCAGTCGAACGTGTCTATAAATAAACATAAAGGTATTTGTATTTCCATATGTACCATGGCTGCATTAAAATTCAAGAAATGTCTAAAGATAAATGCAAATAAGTTTCTTTACAGCTCGATATCCATAGGATAAAGACTTATGGAGGAAATGGACATCCACCTAAGTTAAAGGCCGATATTTAAAGAAATGTGTAACACGATACCGTACAATCGTCCGACCGGAAAATTATTATCATAATGACCAATAGATCTATTCTGCCACGCGGTCGAACAGCAATAAGGAAATGCGGATCGGAATGTCTCGATTGAACTTATGCCTTTCTTGTCCCCCCTTCTTCTTCTGTTCGCCGATTACTGTACGCCGCACAAATAGAAGAGCATATCGAAGTACTCAGTCCAGTGCATATTCATTTGTCTGTTTCCGCTGATATTGATATTCCGCGTGCAACAGAAATTAATGCAACATTCCTGTAATAATATTATATATCGTCTCGGAATATGCATGTACCCGCATGACGTCTTTTTTTCCTTCTCGAATTAGTCGTTTCGTGTCTTACAACCGTTTTCACCGATGTATATTAACTTTAATCTCAGTAATCAACTTACTCTTTATTTTTGTTAAGTTCTAAAAAAAATAATGTAAAGAATAAATTGAACTGAGATTAAAGTTAATTTACATTGGTAGAAATAAGTATTAGAAGATCAAAATTTGGCGATATAATAAGCGATTTCTGACTAACGAGTAATAATCGCTGTAATAATTTTATTAAAAAACGAAATATATTTGCTCACAATAAATGATTACTTTGTAGATGGAAGATGTTTGTAGTACTGATTCCTCTCAGGAAACACTAGAATAAAAAACTGTTCAAAAAGATATTGCGGGAATTTTTTTCGAAAGAACTCGAATTAATAAACGCATCTATTTAGAAATTATCTGTAAGAAGATATTTAAGAAAATTGCCATGTCATTTTAATGTAAATTGTTTTCTTTTACATTACTTTATTCTTTTATTTTGATAAATCATAATAATAATCATAAATATTGAAAAAAACGTTAGTTATTAAATTTAATACTGTTAAATTCCTAATGTTCAAATTATACTTAATTTGAGTTATTTTTAATAATTTCTCTAAATCACCATTTTATACCTTTATACCTATCATTAATTTTAAAGGAGTTAAAACAATTTAACTTAAGAAATATATATTGAACTTGATTCGAATTTAGTTTATTGTTTACTAAATGAATATACATTCATATGGACGTTGTTTACTTTGAAATTAAATAATTCAATTACAGAAATGGATTGTGATTTTTATGCACATGGAAATTAAAAATAACAAAATGTTATTTATAACTCAAGGAATTTGATTTACAAATTTGGGTTATCATTACTCTTTTGACATTCAATAGTAATGCTTTCAATATATAATAACATTACATTTTTCATTATAAAACTAATATTTTCAATTCTCATTTACCCAAAAGTTTAATCACATATACGTAATTGTAATTAAAGTTTTCCTCAGGTTTCAACAGTATGCACGAGATACAATCATGTGACATGCAAATATATTACGTATGAAAAGTTCACATTGAAAGAATCGAGAGGACTGAGGACACAGGAAGAATTCCTACTTTTTATCGTACATCCTGTTAAGACATTAACATATTTCCATGAACGACATACTTGATGAGTAACGAGTATACTAACAAATGTACGAGACATTTGCGCCGAACTCATCACTATCCCAAGGACATGTACTCATCGTACTTGACTTGGCGAAGCGGCAATTATCCTGCACGCAATGCGTGCA
Organism: Atta colombica; assembly: GCF_001594045.1. Lineage (NCBI taxonomy): Eukaryota > Metazoa > Arthropoda > Insecta > Hymenoptera > Formicidae > Atta > Atta colombica. Next base: position 962,168 of record NW_017259187.1, read on the forward strand.
GCTGAGAGCACCATTTCCCTAGCCGCAAAAACAAGACGGGTTGGATGAGAAGATCTTATAGATTAAAATTTCGCGAGATGATACTTGTGCAACCGCATACAACCCGCGTGTGCAACCGGTTCACGTCGCGGCACAGCAAAACGCAAGGATATTCGTCCAACAATTACACCCTCAGAGCACCATTGACGTTTTTATGAGTCGATTATCCGCGGAAAACTGTATATTAACGTCAGCATACCAGCAGCGCGCTTTTAACTTCACGCAAACGATAAGCAGGTGCGGACAATAAATGGAACAAAGTGCTATAAGAAATAGCAGGAAAGACAAGTCGATGCGCTATATTTATCTTTTATCTAAGGGAATCAAAATCGAATTCTAATTGTAAGAATTGATTCATAAATACGTATGCGCGTAACCATTACAAATACTAAGACGCTTTATGACCAACTTTAACGATAGATCAACTATCCTTCCTCGTTTCATTAAAATACATAACATCCTCCATTTCTTTTGAAACATAGGTAATTAGATAAACGATAATGGAATTCATATAACGATGTTTCCTAATATTAACTTTTTCAGTACAAGAACTTTTCTTAAATTTTCTAACTTTTCAAATAATTTTAAAAAGAATTAACAATCTCGCCACATTGTAATAAAATAATTCATTTTCTGTAATAAAATAATTATCGTTCAAGTAAATATGATTCAAGTAAGAATGATTTTTCTGAAACAATGATTTTTCTAAAAAGCTAGATTAGTTAGATGCAGAGCTCAAAATAATTTTGTTGAATCATCAAAATAATTATATAAAAAAAATTTAATTATTGTATTAATTATTGTAGCAACCAGTTTAAGCATCCTATATTATTTTGATAACAAAATTATTTTAAAATCTGTATTTAGCTAAATTTTTAGATATTTCAGTAAAGCTGTTTTTTTTCCCGTTATGTTACATATATTTTCTATTTACTCACACACACACACACGTTAAAATATATTTTAGTATTTTATGTTTATTGTGTATTATACTATATGCATATTTTTTCTTTCTCATGATATTAATAATAAATTATTTCGTAATATTTTACTCACAGAAAGAAAGAAAACCGGTTAACCTTCGATGTTTAATTTGTGTTTTTTACCATCTATAATACATATAATACCAATAAAGGATGTAATTGAACTACGCGTGTTAAGAATCGTCCTGAGACAGTACTCGACCTCAATTTAAATCTTTCATTTCGAAATGAGCCAGACGGATTATGTTTCATGCAACATGACAATTGCTCGTTGCTCCCAGCGACGAAGGCAAGAAGCTTCGTAGCAATTGAAGTCACCAATGACGTTTAATAAGTTAATGTCACCCCAAATCGCTAATCGATCGCAGACCGTGAGACACAAACCGGCAAATCGGCTGTAATCGTTATAATTTAAATGGACGATTGTGTGGAGCATAGTAACACACACCGCAGATGGTATATACGCGCGCGCTTCTCAGGGAAAAAATTCTTCGGAAAACGAATACACATCGACACGCACGACCACACGTACGCTCGTGCACGCAGGTAGGCACGCACACACGCACGCACGCACGCACGCACGCACGCACGCACGCACGCACGCACGCACGCACGCACAACCTACGGACAGCAGAACCTTCAATTATCGTAGGCTTCGCGAGTGCCGCTATTTTTCTCGCGGCCCTCAACTTACACGCACGCACGCACGAGGTTGCGAGAGGGCTGCTATCGAGAGGAACAGAAGAGAAGTCCCTTCACGGTCGTTCTCGTGCGACGATACGCACGACGAAAAATATCCGCGCGCGCGTCTCCTCCTCACCCGATTTGCAACCGCCGCTGCTGTACACTCATAGGGAATGCTTATGAATTATCTATTATATGCTACATCATGCTCACGACGCGGCGTGTGTGTTCCTCGCCTGTGCACCTACGCAATGCGTACCCTTCGAGTAAAAACGTCGTCGCAAAACATGGTATTGCGTACCTGGGCGGTCACAATGTTGCAGCTAAATGTCGCGGGTGATTGTGAATTCTCGAAATCATAACTACGCATATAGCGAGACGAAGGTCTCTGAAAGTTGTCGACTATTATAGTCTTTCTACCCACCATAAACTGTTTAGTCTTATCGCACGTTTAATATTTGATGTTTCAGATAAGTTAAAATGATAATACAATGTGAAAACTGGTAACAAAAGTTAAAAATATCGCATTAGAAAGAATTAAAGTATTAACAAGAATTGAAAAATATTATTTAGAAATATATTAATTAGAAAAAAGAGAGAGAAAATTTAACGAGATATCGCTCATTTGCCACAACATAACTAAAAAATTGTTGTGTCATTTTGGAACTATTTATACAGAACAAGAAGAACGGAAACGTAATAAAGAAGAAAAACTTTATAAAAATACATACATTTTTAATCCTGTACATTCAGTTATTACTCCAAAATTATATTACAAAATTAAAATTATCAAATTTTGTAATATAATGATTCAAAATGTTTAAATTTATTTTCTGAAAAGCTTTGTCTTGTTATGTTGTTATTACAGTGAATAAGCGATATTAAATTAATTTTGCGTGTGAATATGAAGCAAAGATCAAATAATTATTACTTAAAACAAAAAAATATATAAAAATAATCATTTAAATCTGCGCGTATAATTACACAGAAAACAAATTTAGCAGATGAAGAGCATTTACAAATTCAAGTGTGCATTTAACATCACGTGCATTTTGAAGCGATAGTGATTAAAATCGTTTGATTCAACAGTTTCAAGGACCCTTTCACAGCAGAGGCTTTTGAAACAATTGGAACAATGTAAAAGCTTCAGATATATTTCAGTTTGATATTTGAAATGTTTCACCGAGTTAGATTAATTTTCTCTGTAACGTTTCATGGCAGGCAACACGAATCGACTGTTAGATGACGTTACAATTCGTCTTTTATTTTCTCGTGGTAAGTCGGTTAAATGATTTCACGTCTAGATTAGCGAGACCTTACATTTAGCTGAATGCTATTGCATTGAAGTAGCTCGTCAAGTTGTGTACACGATGCGCATCGCGAGTAGGAGAACCAGTAGTTTGACACAAAAAGTTACTCTAACATAATGTGGCTAACCTGTTTCATATGGTATTTGAGCATGGATAGGATATGGTTTTTCAATAGGCTTTTTCTCTTTCTCATTTCCTATTACATGACTTTTCTGTTAGAAACATAATATATAATTGTTTTTTTTTTATTTTGACAATACACTTACATTCACCGTCCGAATCCATCACCTGCGCATCTATTTCTGTATTACTTAAATCTATTTCAGTAAGAAAATTTAAGAAAATAAAAAAATAAGCTGAATATTTTACATATCAAATATCGAGTCAAACATTGAAAGATTCTAAAATTTTTGATTGCACACGTATACACATTTTATTACGAAAAAAAAATTACTGGAGGCAGCAATAAATTAAGCGATGTTATTATGTTCTGCTAGACGCAGAATAATAATAACAGCTATTTCATGGAAGTCTAGTATAAATTTAATAAATATTTCGAAGTAGATACTGCATTTACAATCAGTTTAAAAAACTGCATTTTTTAAATTTTGCTTAACTACAATAATTTCCCCAGAGAAATAAAGTGCGTTAAAAGAAAATAATTTATAAAAATGAGTTAATATTTTTCTTCTCCATGCACATTTTTAAATAAAGATATTCATCGTCTTCTTTCTATTAGTATTTTCTTCACTTTTTAATTAATAACTAATTAATAATGTCCAATTAATAACTAATCAATTATGCCGTTCACGTTCAGTCATAACATTTATCGTTTCGCAAAATAATTTATAAATTTAATAAATCTTTCTGATTAAATATTGATACACTTACATTTCATTTCCATCATAATGATGTCAATTTTGTATCTCATCATCTTTTTAGAAAAAAAAAATCGTCGAAAAATTCAAAGATTAATTTACAGTCGTTGCGAAACAACATTGTGCAATCTTTCCATATTCGCGAAATTGCAAGTCGTGAAAATGACCGATAATGCGTTAAGCAGGCCGTCTACATGCGCAAAGTTGTTCACATTGCGAGATACAAACGGGACCCTCGAGAAAGGTTGAATGCCGCTCCATGCAATTTCGTTGTTCTTACAATAAATCAATGTAAAGCACACGCGAATATTTATTTTCACCAATTCAATTCTGAGATATATATCTGACGGCTTTCTCGCGTGGTTTTTTCTTGATTTACGGCAGTCGCCATGTCCGGCAATCCATTAATATTTCGGATAAGGTTACCTTGCATCAGACTGGGATGCAAGGTAACCTTAACGCGAACTCCTTATATCACTCTTCTTGCCGTATTCGATCCCCCTTGTTGATTATTATGGACACGGTTCTCTCTCTCTCTTTGCTATATTTCGCTTCTGCTTCGCCAACCTGCTCTCATTGCCTTGTTGCTTCAAATGGGCGTTAACTGAATATTATTAACTCGTACGAACTCTATTGCGTTATTGCGATAGATATCTTTTTAATCGTGCACAGTCAATGTCTTTATATACCATATGCGCGCCTAAAGAAACGTATAATCAAAATTCTTTCTCAATATAATTTTGGATATAGAAGGATTTAGCTAAAGATTCTAAAGCTGTAGCTCACATGTAGTGATTTCGCGATTATGATTAGCGATTGGCGATTACTTTTCAGCCAATTAGAGCAAAGTGGTCATACTCTAAAAAATATGTATGGATTTAACATCATGTAGTGTCTATATAATTCTTATCGTATAAAACCTTTGGTGTTTATATCAGCATCATTAAAATAGATTAAAAAACTCTGATATTAAATTGACATATTATTAAAAACATGAGAATTATATAATATAAGCATGATTAAATCTACACACACATTTTTTTGAGTGCCCCGATTGCTTTGCTCTAATTGATTGAAAAGTAATCGTCAATTACCAATTATAACCGCTAGTGTGATTATAGCTTAATGACCTTATTATATTAGAGATTAAGATTGAGATTGGATTAGAATTTAATTCATGTATAATAAAAGAAAGAAAACTAATATCAAACTTAGTGAACTTGATTTGAGATTGATCAAATTCTAATTCAATCTTAATTTTAATCCCTAGTCTGATATTTTATCTAATCGGGCATAAAGATCCTTGGATGTAAAAAAAATACAATAATACAATAAACAACGATGCTTCGGTGTCACGTGAAGCAAATGCGGCTAATAAACGCGACTTAGCACCTAATAACAACCGAGTACCTACTGACGTTTCAATTCGACACGCCCGGCATGCGGGATATCGAGTATGTTTTGCGAGAACGACGTGAACGCTTCTCTCCCCGAGCGATGAGAAGAGGCAGTAATCACGCGTTATCGCACAGTCGCCGTCGATGAGCCCCGCGCGCGATGAAAAAGTTCGCGAGCCGCGTGCCCCAAAGGCCAGATTACGAAAATCACCGGGCGCGTTCGCGCGTGTGAATTCCCTCGTTTACGTGCCACGTACACGTGGCGGAATACTACGTGTTAGGGCGTAAACTAACGGAGGCCGACCGGCGAGAGACCCTGCGATTTATTGTTTCCGCGATAAATCGACGTGAGATCGCCGCTTGCGAATAAATGCGAGTTTCTACCGATACGACGTAACGCAACGTCCCTCGTCGCTCGACGAGGAAACGTCTGCCTGATGGTTTAAATGCCCCGTTTTCCATTTTTTTTGCAAGAAACCCACATCGTTTGAACGATTGTTAATCTACGTGCTCTCCCACGTTTATCACGGTCCGAGAGAGAGAGATGGGATCTTTATTACTGTTCCCAGCGTAGAGCTTTAACGCAATGTACAAGTGTACTTCGCTAGGATGTAAGCTTAATTTTCATTAATTGGAGATGTGAACGATAAAGAATCACCCTCGATGCGCTTCAGAACGCACAAGTATTGTACTTAACTCTCACTTTTTTTACAGAGAATGCTTATGCAATATCTAGAGTATATAAAACATAATATAATATAGATTATTCAGTAATTGCATCTTTCAAACGTGAGAAACTAATTCTCCATGAAAAATTTTTTCGTTAAAATAAAATATCTGAACATAAACTATGTACACTGAGAGAAAAAAATTGATTGTAATTATCATATAATTTAATTGTAATTTATAGTCATTTTCGATGCCACAATTATACTGTAAAAAATAAAATTAATTTTAATTTAAAGACTTTAGTGGACTTTCTGAGAATAAAAATGTTAAAATTGACACAAAAATGTTAATTTTAACATTTTTGCATATCTCAGAAAATCCACTATACTTTAAGTTAAAATTAACATTTTATTTTTTACAATGTATATTTACTTTTGATTGAATTATAAATATAATATATGATGTATATAAAGAATCGGATAATAACTAATTAATTAGTGAAACAAAAAGTTAGCAACTTAATTTAACTTAATTTAGTTACTTTTAAACTTTAAACTGAAAAGCACTCCATAATCATTTTATCATCACAATTATAGTATAACAAATGTCAAACACTTTCCTTTCAGTATATCTATCAAATTTTTATTTTAAATTTTATTTATAAAATAATTTTGTATAAAACATTTCAAATTTTAACGTTAAACCGCACATTATGTTGAATATTTATTTTCTCTATTAGATTTATTCTATCACTGATAGATACCGTATACGTATCTAAAATTTTTATCTATCTCGCGAGCAGGTCTCAAACTAGTCTCCTCCTATCCCATCGAATTCCTATGTAAAGGTGATAATACCGACAACGAACGCTTTCCCCCCCCATTCAAACCAGAGCGTCCTATATGCCGATCTCATAACGATTCACAACGACTTGGCGTGTCGCTCGTAGCGAAAAACTATGTGAACACAAACGACACCCTCGCAGTCCTGAAATGCCAGATCGCATGATACTCTAGTTGACTTTAACGTGATATTTTATCCCGCCCATGCTCTCTCGTTCTCTCTCGGCTGGATTGTAAACAAAGTTTACTTCTGCTCGCCCTCATTACATTCGCGAGACAATCCCTACCTAAGTCTCGTTCCTAATGCTAGGAGCGACGTACCGAGACGAGCTGAGAGACCGGAATACATTAAGGAGACGCACTCAGGGAATCATTCGGGGACACGGTGCGCAACGCACCACGTGTCGTCATTGGTATACTTGGTTTACTTGGGCATACGCGCGGAGTATTGCGATTCCACTGCGCGGCGGTAATCCGCGTGAGGGAACTGGAAATTATATGATAATGAAGTGCTCCTGGACGCGTCGTGTATACACACAGAGCGGGGTCGAGCGAAAAGACAATACGGTCCCTTGAGCAAAGAGAATTTAATAGGCCGTTGCGAGTGCACCGAGGAGAAAGAGCGACGTTTGCCGTCGTCGTGTCGGTGCAAAAGTATATAGCTGAGTGCGTTTCGTGGTATTTGATATCGACATAATCGAGCCGGCGATAAACCCGGGCTATCTCGTTCTTCGAGCTTTTCCTTTCACAAGAGAGCGGAGAGAAAGCACCGCCCGTTGTCCGCTTCGATGTCTCTCGTCGATCGCAATAGTTCGTTGGAGCACTCCCTTGACTCCTTCCGATGAATCGAAGTCGGGTGAGACGCGGCATTTCTCAATTCCACTCTCTTCGAGGCAAACTCGCGCCGACTACACGCGTCGTCCATTTCGATCTCGATTAAGGAACACCGTAGGGATTTCCGACTCACCGACAGTGAAAATGCGCTTCAACACCGAGGCGAATAGTCGACTTCAAGCGACGTTCGTGACGAAATAATTTAATTATTGAATAGCGTAGTGTCGCACGACAATACCGAGAATGTGCGACTTTAACAGAAGTAAGCGAGACAAAGTAGATTAAGGATTTAAAAGTAAAGATTTAAAAGTTAGGATTTAAAAATAAGTTGCTCATATATAGCTGTAATTTAAAAAAAAATTAATGTATAAGATGTTATGTGTAGAATCTTTTTATATCTTTTTATACATTATGTTATTATATAAAATATAATCACAGATCTGAAAATAATTTTGTTGGACCATTAAAATATTTATATAGGAATCTTAATGATGAACAGGGCTGCAAAAAGTTTTAACATTCTAACAACCAGTGAAGCGGCATCCTACATAATTTTAAAGATCCAACAAAATAATTTTTAAATCTGTATCTAATTAAATTTTTAGATACATCAGCAAAGTCTTTTCCGTGCAGCATTGACATCTCATTATGCAGAATTAAGTAAAAAAAAATCTCAAATTAAATTTCACCATATATAAAACTCATTTAAAAATATTTTAATTCGTGTTCTTCGCGTAAAATGCGGACGTGCACACCGTCATATCAGCTGCAGCCATACGCGAATGGTCACGTCGACGGTAGACAAAATCCTCTATCACGATTCACTCGAGTTACGTATGTATCCGCGATAGCGGTAAAATATTACAAAGAGGCTATCACGGCGATATTGCGTTAATACATCACCGACGACGCGTGGGAGGTATGTCGCCGGGGCGAAACGCTGACAATGGCTGTAATAAAGCGCGCGACTTATGTAACGACACGAGGGCATCGCTCGTAATTCCGCGCGCCAACGCGCTCTTAATATTTCAGCATCGGCCGCGACACTAGAGGCAGTACACCACGATATGTATATCGAAGAAAATGTTGCAGCGATGGTAAAACGCATAAATCTGAAAGCATTCACCGATGAAGATACTAGCGGCGCTAAAAAATATACGATTCGACCGGGGTTCACGTTCGATTCACAGTGACGGTGGTGGAACCCTTGTCGTGTTTCCATCCAAAAATGGTTCCCGCAGGTACACACGAAATATGTATACGCGAGACTCACGAATTTATAGTTCGCTGGTTAATATGCACGCGGATCCCCTTGACCCGCATATCTTTCTTACCTTATAAATCTTCAACACGGTTACGGAATACTAAAATATTTTCGTATTCCCCGTATTGCTTCAATGAAATGGACTCAGCCGGAAGAATATGACCGTTCGACGTATGCGAACGAGCGGCATTACTTTTTCGCAACAATGCTCGGCTGCGGGATTGCTGAGGATCAATGCAAGTGGATATCGCTGTAAACCCGACTTCTAACGCTCCCCCCGACCGGCTAAATCGGAACGTTCGGAACGAGAGTGCCAGGATTGACTGCTAAAAGGGTTGAGAATAAAAAAGAAACCTGCTCGCGTGCAACCGGAGAGAAAAGTCGAGAGAATACGGTCCCTCCTCGAATCTCCTTCGAGATCCCGAAAGACTTTCCTCTACCGAGAACATTGCTTTTCTAATTTTTTGATCCGCTTTGAAGTCGCTTTTATGATCGGGGAAGCTCCAATTTTCCACGAGTATCTCCAAGAAGATCGATAAAGCGACCGTCGGCAAGCTAAACACTCTTTCGCCCTTCTTGTAGCTTATTGAAGATGCGACCCACTTTAAAAAACCGGCAATAAAATCAAATTACAAACGTAAGGAAGCTTAAAGTATTTTTCGACCAACTAAAAAAAAAAGGAGCTTAAAGTATATTCCTCATTTCATTTCTCTCAAGACATTAAAAGTAGATAATAATACGCCACAATGAAGAAACAGCATAAAAACAAGAAATTGAAGAAGTTAACAAAAAGACATTAGGTTATAAAAAGTTAACTTCTCGATTAAATGATGTAAGGATGCCAGTTCTTTGACTCTCTCTAGATAATCTTACTTTGCGGAAACAAGTTTTAATTGCATTCTACTTTCCTCATTTTCCGTAAGTCCTCAGAAAGTCCAGGGGATCAATAAAACGAGCGCGTAGTTCCGGAACGAGAGATAGCGCGATGCAGGAATAATACATAATGGGCCGTAAAAATGTACACATGTGTAACAATTACGTTGCCTTGTTCGCCACGACAAGAACGAGTAAATGTCGAGTGTCGAGGTAAACGAAATTTATTACAAGACACGCCGCAATAAATTTCGCCTATCTCACGCGTCCCGCGCAAATGCTTCTTTAATTAAAGGCAGGAGGCTACATTCTGTAACAGACTACTGACAGATAAAAAAAGGTTATCGGTTTTTTATAGAATTCACATATGTTTAATATAGGAGATTGTATATCCGAGAAGTTTTGATATGAAAAAATAATAAAAATATAAAAGGATTCATGAAATAATTTACAGACAAGACTATTAATATTCCAACAAGTTGATTAAATAAAAATTAATATTTTTGAAATAAATAAATATTACAGAAATAATATTACAAAAATTTAATAAAATGGCTTATCCTAATTTTTATTTTTATTCTATAATCTTTTTCATTTTTAATCTTTCTTTTTTCTTTCTCTGAATAGTAAAGTAAGATGGAGAGCTTTACCATAAACCTTCTAAATAAAACAGAACAAACAAGAGCAAAACAACTTTCGGTAATTCATTATGAAAACTCATAAATTCGATAAATACGATTCTGGAATCGCCAGACCACTTCAAAACTTCAATATTAAGATTAAAACTGCGGACGCGAAGAGAAATATATTTTTTTGCAATATTTCGCACTAACCTGACGAATGCAACTTCGACCAAATACCTACATGTGTAAGAAAGCTACACGAACTTTCAATGACAGGGGTAAAAAGAGGAGGTACATACAGGGAGAAAAGTTGTGCAATCCATTATGCGGGTTGACCGTTTCGATGGACATGGCCAACGAGTCCGTGGCGAGTTCATTCGAACTTACGTCAGAACTGCGTTCGCGAATAGAGACGGATTTTGCGAAATACGTCGCGTTGCACTGAGCTTGTTGATGAAAGAAAACATGTACAGCTCTCAATGAAAAATTTCACCTGGAAAAGTACACAATAAGCTCCCGGAATTCAAAAATTAATATCAAAGATAAAGTATAGACGCTAGAAGTCAACGCAGAAATAGAGATATTTTCTTTAGTACGATGAATGTAAAAAGTATCCGCGTTCAAAGAAAATATATTTAAAAAAAATTTTATTTTTAAAAAGTAAACATTATCCAGCGAGAAATAATTCACCGAATGATGTCGAATTGATATCGGTACAATGATATCAACACCAATTCGATATAATTTCTTGTTGGATAATAGCAATTTATTCATAATAATAAGATATTATATATTTCTCAAAATTATATGTACAAAAAGATGTGTAATAATTAAATAAATTATATACCTTCAAGCGAAAATTAAAAATGATATTATTTGAATGTTCAAAAAGTACAGTATTCGAAAAATTTAGCTTTTAAGATTATTTGTATAAAACTGCTAATTAATATTTATTTTCTATAAATAAAGCTTTTTTATAAAAATTTTTCTTGTACGAATATTTTTGCGCTCACCATTGCACTTATATTTAATTTTAACAAAAGTATTTTTTAAAAAACTATTTGAAAAAGTTTTTTACGTTGGAGGATATTTCTATTTCTTTACTTTTTCATCGAATGTATAGATAATATTGATATATAATAAACTTGAATTAGTGAAATGTTCCTGTATGCTTTCCAACGTTTCCAAGATAAATTCATTTTCTTTGAATACGGATAAATTGCGCATGTAACGAAGAGTTGCTATGCGAGTGCAACAAGGTCTAACAAGTTTGAAACGCCGGCGTAACATGTAATACGTATCACGATTAAATACACCACCGCCATTAATGGCTGATCCGATAATCGTACGCCACGTATGATCGAGTGCTCTGGTAAAACATATTAATAAAACTGATTCATAAAGGGGTTATCTGACATGATATTCGTGCGTGTAAGGAAGAAAGTCGGGCGATCCATTATGCAGCTTGTTCGACATCGTAGGTGCGATCGGTCGGCAAAGCCGCACTAGGAGATCGGTTAAAATCCATAGATTTTAAATGTGAACTAAGCCGTACGACGTCCACGTGTAAGCGCAAGCGAACTAAAAGAATTTTTCGAAAGAGCTCAAAACAAGTCCTCGCTTAAGGCACCATAGAACGAAAGCGGAACAAAGAACGAGAAGCATCCTTTTACAGCCGAATAATTGAAGAGAGCAAGAAATTCTTTTCTGAGCAAGAAAACAGATTTCATGATTCTTAAGAATAAACCCTAGATTTGAAAAGAAGCATGTACTTTTCAGCGTCTTTCTCTTAAATCCACGGATAATCTATCTCGTAAATCTATGAATGCTGGAAAGTTCAATTTGTGAATTGAATGCCAATTGATAAACCACAAGCATCTAAACTGATTCAATAATATTTTTCTTTTGACTTAATTTCTTTTCTGAATAAAAAAAAAGTAAACAGGATCTTACTTTCTATTTATGTAACGTCAATTTGCGTTTTGTTTGATTAAGTGCTCACTATATTTTTATAGGGATGTAAAAAATAAAATAAATCCTTATATTCGAATAAAAAAAACTCATAATGTAAAAAGTAAAAGTGATTTAACCTTTAAAATAGTTTGAGAGAGAGAGAGAGAGAGAGAGAGAGAGAGAGAGAGATGGGGATCTGTTTTTAAAATTTTACAGTTTTTTCTTGAATATTTTTTATAGTTTATTCCATTCATAATTCATTACTTCCTTGCATCAAAATGTGATACTGTTTCTGTGTCATTACAATGACTTTTCCATTCCGTAAAGATTAATATTTCTTTTGCCACTTCTCTCAACACTTAATACTGTTAGATTGAAAATTGTGAAAATAATATTATTGTTCAAATTCTGAACACTATACACACTTTTCCTAGCTATTGTGGACGTTAAATCGTTCAATTTCTCTCCTCTACATTTTCATGCGACTTTCGTTACTTTCCTGCGTATGGACCCTTGACGTTGAAAGGCATTTGCATAGTCCTTTCAAGGAAACCTCGCTTCGAGAAATTACGCAAAGCACGATTTGATGTTCCTCCACGCTCATAAACCGCAAAATCGTCCACCGCGCAGTTTCCCAACGCGACTGCGAGGATTTCCTTAGGATTGTGCAAAATGGGAATTTTGCGTTAACGTACTCAAATAACAACGGTGACAAAAACCCTCTATTACCGCGGAAATTCACGCAAACTCGTACGTGTCGTCGAACAGCGTCTAAAATCCACCGCGCGCTCATTTTCGCTCTCGCTCTCGCTCTCGCGCTCTTGCGGTCGGGTCGACACCACTCTCCCGGCCGACACAGCACTTCGATAAAACGCGTCGATAAAAAACGACTCGCAAGCCGTCGAGATCCCATGCGGGCGCGCGGTAAATGCGCGGTGTAGGAAGTAAAGTCGGGCGATCCATTATCCGAGAGCGGAGCGCGACCGCGAGCGCATTCGAATCGGGGCGAGCGCAGCCCCGCATCCCGCGAGGGACGCTTAGAAGTTACGCCTCGCACATTTTACACCGTCCATTTAACGTCAGGGCGCAACGCCGCCTTGATTCTGACACCGTGTTTGCAGTCCCGCTTAACAACCCTCTCCCTCCTCTACCGCCCACGGAAGTGAAGATCGTTGCGGCTTACGTTGAGACGCTTATGTGTGCAGCGCGTTTGCGAGTCTTTCTTTTACGAGAGGATGTTGAATTCATCCTTGAGTATGGTCGGAACGTGCATTTTACGGTCCCACGGAAAAATAACGATGCACCTCTTTTGGTTGTCGCAATGCAGCTGCAGAGATATCAATAAAAAAAGAAACGTGAAAATTGAGGTAAATCATTTGATAAAGTATTACACTGATGCACAGAATAAGAAGGTAGAAAATGCTGGAGAAAAACTTGAACAATTTAAGATTGATATTATGGATGTAATAATCCACACATCAGGTATCAAAAGAACAATGACTCGATCACTTAAATAAAAACTTAAATAACTTTGTTATTTTTAACTTCCTTGTATTTAAATTATATTTAAATCAATACATTTCTGTGTGTTAGTTTCAAAAGAATCGTCTGTATTAATGTATACATTTAAATAATAAATTAAAGAGTCAAATTTAATATATTTTCTTGAGTTATATTATTTAACAATATATCATTAATTTGACTAAAGCGATGGAATTAAATTATTTAACTTCATCACTTCAAATTAATGATATATTGAGAAGCAGTGACCTATAAAAAATGATGACAAAGAAACTCAAATTAAAATAGAGTTAATTTGACATAATGAATTTAACAGTGCACGGCTGTGAAAAATAAAAGCTCAAAAGTTTAGAATTAAAATACTAAACTGTAATTAACTAAATTATTTTCGCGAGTATTTAAACAAAATTGTCAGTGTAATTAAATTTTAATTAATTAAATTTTAATTAATTTAATGTAATTAAAACATCAAGAGCGCAGCAGAGAGAAAAAGCAAAAAAAATTCACAACAAAATAAGATATTCTGTTTTATATATATGCTTGTCTAATATTCAGAGATGCAATAATTTCAATATAAATACAAACATTAAAAAGTTTCAAAAATGCAATAATTTGTATTATTTATATTTTATCTGACTTCTATTCTCCATTTAAACGATACTAATTTACTGACTATATAACGGGAATATTGAAAAGCATTCAAAGAAAGAAATTATAATTCTCTTCTTTTCATGTCAATTTCATTTCCAGTATCATATTGAGAGATGCACTTACGATAAATATTACGTACGATAACGGATCCTGACTGTCGATCCCCGGCGATTTGAAAAATCCTCAAAGGCAGTAAAAATGTGCGTTATTCATCACGAATTTATGCTCGAGTAGCAGCTAAACGACTGTTTTCTCGCGCGTCATAAGAAATAACGGTGCCTGCCATCGCGCTTGATATAGTACTTTAATAAAACATATCAATAAAGTGGATTCACACGTATAGATTTCCGAGACGAAAGTTTTACGCAAAGAAATGAGGAAGAAAAAAAGGAAAGAAAAAAGAATGAAAGATAAGGAAAAAAAGAAAGAAAAAAAGAGAAAAAAAAGAAAAGAAGAGAAAGAGGAAAAGAAGAAAAGAAGGAAAAAACAGGTTGGGAAGCAGATAAGAAGAAAGGAAGGAAAGAAAGAAGGAAGGAAGGAAGGAAGGAAGGAAGGAAGGAAGGAAGGAAGGAAGGAAGGAAGGAAGGAAGGAAGAAAGGAAGGAAGGAAGAAACAGCAGAAGCAGCAGAAAGGAAAGTTGGGCAATCCATTACGCGGCGTCTGCTCCAACTGTGGATCGAATGTGGCGAGTACGAAATCGTGAGTCCACTCTCAAAGTTGCGTCAAGGCTAAATCCGCAGGGGCGGCCCCTTTGTAGTGATGTCCGCGCTTCTGCATACATTCTCGCCCGATAAATATACCCTTTGGCAGTATAATCCAGCTCCACGCGGATTCCACTGGCACCGGTAGCTTCTGAGAACCTGCCTCGAGCTTTGAGCGAGAGCATGGAGCGGAGGCTACGCAGAGCTCAACGCGAAGGAAGAACAACCCGTCTCTTCTCTTCTCTCTGAACGCGCTCTCGCGGTTCCTCCCCGACATTTTGCCTTACCGCTAACAGTCTTTCCTCATATATACCGCTTCTACTTCTTCTTCCTCTTCCTCTTCTTCTTCTTCTTCTTCTTCTTCTTCTTTCTCATCGACTTCGTCTTCGTTGTCGTTGCCATGGTCTTCTTCTTCTTCTTCTTCTTCTTTTTCTCGTCTTTCTCTTCACTTCTTCTCGCACGGCCTGTTTCTTCCTTGAGGCACCTCTCTCACGCGCCGCTACACACGCACTAACACGCGAGCCAGGAAATTGTTCCTATTCTCTCTTTCGCTTTCTCGTTCTCGCGGCACGACCTACAGATTGCGTACAAATAATCTCCAGAATGTCAAGAGTCGTACCTGTCCGCCCCCAAATCGAGCTCATTGCGGTATAGCCGGCGATAGAGGCAAGCATCGGTCGCGAAGCCGAAAGCGATTTTCTCGATGGAATTTCCTGAATTTTCGATCCCCTATCCTACTAGCTTCGTCTGGCAAACACCCTTCGAAAGCGGAATGTAATCTAGGGTAATACGGCGCGTAATGCGATTGGTATTTTGCGGCTGCGTCTTGACTTCTGGAACGTGTCCACAATTTTCGTGTAACGCACCGCTCGATGAACCCTCGAGAGTTCATTTGCTCTTGTTGCTTGATCGCGACCAGCCACCATAAAGAGCATTCCTTCGACGTAGACATTCGAACAACGCGATAGACGCGCGACAAACGTCCACCCGATGCAAGTTTTCGCCGCTTACGGTGGAAAATTACGTTTGTCGCGCGATTCCATCCCTTAAATTCGAAAATCGCAACCGATATAATGTCGATGAGTTTGAGTTTGAGTTAGAGAAAGGTAACCGATACCAATATACACTGAGAGAAAAATATTTGTAAAGTTTTAATAAAAAATATTAAAACTTTGGTTTTCCTAAATATAATTGTAAAATTATAGTCACTTAAATCATTTTTATAGTAATTTTTATAGTAATTTTATGGTTTCAACTATTTTATGGTTATAATAACTATAATTATAGTCATAATTATAGTCATAATTATAGTCATTTTCACTTTTATTATTATTATAGTAATAATAATCATAATTATAATAATATATAATTATAGTTACAAATACCAAACATTATTCTTTCAGCGTACTATTTATTTTTAAACAATATTTTTTAAATAAAAGCTAAAAATAAAACTTTACTTTTTTAGAAACATAAATACAAATTTTTAAAATGTCTTCTAAATAGTATAGCAATTTTTACAATACTGTTTGCAATAATTTTTTCATAAGCAAAAATAAGCGTCTGACAAAATGGATGAAATTGACATAGTAGGCAGTAATGCTACATATTCCTATTCTTTTTCTTTCACACGAGTCATCTGTACAAAATATCTACAAATAAATGTATGACATTTTCACAAGAACGTTTCACATCAATATAAAATATTTTTTGTTGATTTATATGCATACTTTATACTATTCTGCAAGACGCAAACATGTAACGCGCAGTTTCTTTTTTTAGGATTTTCCCATAAATACACGATTGCCTTTAGTTCCGAAAAAAGATTATTTGACTAAAAATAAAAACTCGAAGGAATATAATTATATTTGTTGTAGTTGATAATATATATTTATATTTAATCGCTAAGATGCGATTAAATATAAATACATATTATCTATACTCTGCAGAAAATTCATATTTATTTTTCATCTTTAGAATTATCTTCTATTGTATCAAAGCCTTTCATCTGCATAAAGTAAACTTTTCTGTGTCTACAATGTAGAAAATTAAACTCGATATTATAATAATCGGGCATTTATTTTAATTAGTGGATGACCGACGTTTCCATCTCAAGTCCAATTAATAGAATACCTACTCATCTCCGTTATTAATGACGTTTCAGTTAACTAGCCAGAGAAAGAAAGAGATAGAGAAAGAAAAGGATATACAATAGAGTCCGAAACGGCGATTTATGGAGCCATAAAGCTTGTCCGTACATGCGTCGCCGGCCGGTTGCACCAAGCAACGACGACTTAAGGGGCTAGCATTTACTTTTAACGTTCATTCGAGTCGGCCATGGTGCGGATATCGGAAAAAAGTTGCCAATCCCCTTGCTAGAATTCCGACGTGTTTTTGCAGCCGTACCGCGGGCCCGATGGACATTGTGCAGCGTCTCTTCTTGCGAGGGATTAATGCCCGGGGATGTCTACACCTACGAAGCACGCGCTCTCTGCGCTCCTCTCATATCAAGAGAAAGAAATTCGACACACGCGATTGCGCATCCGCCACTATATCGAGCGAGCGAGAGAGAGAGAGAGAGAGAGAGAGAGAGAGAGAGAGAAAGAAATCGGAGGGCCCTGGGTAATAGGTATACCTACATCAGACTCCGCGTAATTCGCTGCCATGCCCAAAGGACCCTTCGCGGGCCCTTCGCGTATACGACCGGCGAGTCCTCGGGCGAGTCTCGTTAAATCCAAACAGGCGAAATTCGACGGTATCACGCAGTATAATATAGTATTGTAAAGCAATATCTCCCGAAAGGAAGCGATGGCGATGGTGATGGTGGCGGCAGAGCAAACAGGTTTTTCGAGCGGAGCCCGAACGACGACGACGTATGCTTTGCTGCGTGGAGAGGAGCGCAATAAAAATTTTTTAATAAAAAGCCTCACCTGCGTCCCGCGGTCGATTTGTTAGCTTCTTTGTGGGAACGCAATGGCGAAAGAAAGGGAAAGAGAGAAAAGGGTTGGATTGCCTGATATTGGGGAAGGGGACAAAAGTAGAAAGAAAACGGCGCCGTTATGATGCGCGGATTGGATTTTGCTGTTTGTTTGGTAGGAGCATATCGCGTGTCAATACTTTTCCTTTTCGTTCTGTATGTAAATTCGGGCCCTGTGGGGGCGCAAGGGCAGCATCAATCAATGGCAGACGGCGGCTGATTAAAAATTGCGCAACACCATGAATTATTAATGCGACAATAAACGTGCAAATTCCAGTACACCTTCGTCCGCTTCCTATAATGTATAATTGCGTCAGGGCCTTGCCATATAAAGAAATTTCCTTCCGAAAATTTACAATGCCAAATTGTTAAAAAATGTACAATGTGTCCGCTAACGCTTAACATTTAAATAGATACTCCGTTAAACTGTCAGGAGATTCCTACGACAAAACGAAAGGAAATTTTATATTTACATGTTCGAAGATTTTTATTATATTTAACATGTAGTTTTATTTACATGTTAGAACGTATAAATAAAAATATTTAAATGAAAATTATGGTTGCACAATTATTTTAGCATTTATTTACAGTGGACATATAAAAAGAACTCGGTCTCGCGATTTAAGGGTTAAGATATCAACGATAATACACCTTCTCTCTCGGCAACGCTGTGAAATAAAATCTCTGCAATGATGCATTCTTTATGTGTTTCCGGGACAGTCGCGCAAACAGTGTTTTCAAGCACCTTCCCGCGAGGATAAACGACGCCAATAAAAATGACGAGTGTATCGTGCGAATGTGAAACACAAAAGCAACAAGGGGAGAGAGAAAAAGAAAGAGGATATGCGCTTTAAGACCCTCATCAACGCGTAAGCAGTGTTTCATATAAATCGGCGAGCAGAGGACAGCATACAGTATATCCCGCTGTCTTCCGTCGTACGCCGCCAACCGCGATGCCTTCCGCGATGGAGGTGCACTCGCTGACGCGGCTGAAAAAAAATCTGAATATTTCGTAAAGCGACGAGCAAGCGCGGCGGGTCACGTCGTCGTACTTTAAGCGAAGGTGGGGGCTTGGTGGAACCTCCCACGCGGGTAGTTATCTCGGTGACTTAATACCAGATAATGTGCTCTCCAGTTACATCTTAGACGATCCTGGTTCTCGACTCGGTTGGGTTGACTTGCCCTCTCTCATACAATGGTACCCGACACACCAAGCGATCGGTGACCCACACGAGACGAAGGGACGAAAATGGTAGCAGCCTCATGGCGAGGGTGAGAGAGTATAAGAAAAAGCGAGAAAGAGAGAAAAGGGAAAATTGAGAGACGTTAGGAGGAAAGTGGAGAAACGCTCGAGTCACTCGATATCCTTTCCCGTAGACCTATGCATCACGTCGAAGCAATCGGGATCCTTCCCCATGGGGAATTTATCAGCAATACTGTTCGTACCTTCATCCTAAGCATTTGCTCCATATCGCAACTACCGTATGTAAGTGTCGATGGACACATGTGCGAGAAACAAATGCGCTTACGAATCGTTCTGGAAGAGTTTAACTTTCCGCATCGATTGTGCATCCGAAAGACACCAACGATCTCGGAGATCTGGCTCGGAGATTCTGTCTTTCGATAGAACTTAAATGAATCAGATAAAATACAGACGTAATAAAAACTTTTAGAAAGCTTATAAATTCTTATTATTTCGTGCATACAAATGCAAATATTTCCTTTATTATCCATCGAGTGAAAGGTATAGAAACTTTCATTCTGATATATACTGGCATTTTTATTATTGGTTGCAATTGTCCTACAGATGCATCACAAACCAATCTCGTCTTCATCTCGGACATTATCGAGAAAAGATCAAAAGTTTATCCCGTTCAGATGTAGAAGTTTGGATAAGTCCTGTTAGTTAATGGACAAGTTTGTCGTGAGAATCGCGGGACCTATCAAGATTCGGGATCTAGTCGGCGAGATAATAGTACACTGACTACGGTATCCCACGAGAAATATGCGTGTGTCGTCGATCGCACTATTGTCCACTGGTAAAGATATATAGACGAGCGAAAAAATGGGGACGCTACTTAAAATTCTTGGTGCGGCCGGGTGCGGCGAAGAAAAATCTCGAGAATTCTCGTCTCCTTTTCTTTCTTTGCCCCCCCCCCCTCCCCTCTCTCTCTCAAACGAGACTAACGCTTCGAGATTGGACAGTGGTCGACTGTCCACACGAAGCGAAGGTCGGACCACAGAACGATGAGGAGGAGGACGATAAAGGAGATGGTAATTGAAGAATAAAAAGCGAAGAACACGATGAGGAGGTGTCGAAGTTACCCGATCCTCATGACTGTAAACTCACGACGAACGCCACAAAGCGATCCGAGATCCTTTCGCCAACGATTTATTATTGACAGGTTTAATGGCGCTCGTGCGCCGTTCTCATTGTAAGGGTATTGTCAAAAGTCGCACCCAATAACAAGCAAATCCTATGAGTTGACTAGAAGTACAACATGCGAGTACCGTGTTCATGTTGATATCGCTACAAACCTTGATAGCAAACACTTAAATCGACAACAGACGATAGAGTTTTCCTTTGAATAGATTAATTCGTTCAAACGTGGTAGAATGCGCTACAAACCTTCGCAACAAACACTTAAATTGACAACGAACGATAGAGTTTCCCTTTGAATAGATTAACTCGTCCAAACGTGGTAGAATGCACATAGAGTAAACAAATTGGGGCACGTTGATCAAGTAAATCACTACGTTTCAAATGTTGGAATCGCATTACCCTGGTTGAAAATGCGAAATACATCATATTTTAAATACGATAAAATAAGAAATAAAAATCTCTTGTATTCGAGAATATTTGATAAAAATATCATTTATATTTTATATTTAATATTTGTCTCATGCCTTTTACATGCGCGCGCACACACACACACACACACACACACACACACACACACACACACACACACACACACACACACACACAACACACACACACTGGAAAAATTTCTGGTTGAAAATGGAGAAAATTCTGATCATTTCAATCAAAATTCTAGTTATTTTAATTAGAATTACAATTATTAGATTCAACCAGATTCTTTTTCTAGTATACACACATATACAACATTTTACATATACAATCTCCCCTATTGTTTATCACTTTGCTTATTCTAAAAATATCACTATTCAATCGTTTACAATTGTTTCCGAGATGCTTAAAGCTCAGGAAATATTCTAACACCGAGAGCTTGAATCTTGAAAGAGTATCAAATTACCGCGTGAAGATCTGATACGTGCCTTACCGAAATTCAAATTTCTCAAGATCGCTGCCTCGGAATTTATCGCTAATGATCGGCGGCATCGAAGCGGTGCGTTCGCATGTTCATTGTCGGAGAGAGCACCAGCGAAGGATCGCACCTAATAAGAATCGCATCGTACGAGTCAGGAAGCGACACGACTTGCCTCGAGAGTCACGCGGTGTACGGTTAACCTATCGACAGATAGAATTTCACTTTGAATGGGTACTCCCCGCAGGAGGAAGATCGTTAACATTACTCTTAACGGTACGTCGTCACTATGCGTATGTTGCGCAAATGATAATTGATAGAGAAGAACGGCAGTAGGGGTTACTTTGTGAATTTTACGACTTGACTTTGCATTGCTAAAACGCTATCGAGACCAACAATAAATGCAGATACAGGGTACAGCTATCGTAGTGATGCGCGACGGCAATAGCCGTCAATAGTTGCTCCGATCCTACTCGATCATAGCAATCGCTGTATGATCAGTGCGATTTGTTAAGCTGACATTACTAAGGTGAAAATATATAGCACTAAGATTAGATTTATTAAATCTTACAATCAATCTAAAAATTTGTAAATCGTAATATGAAAATTTTTTAATATTTTAAATTAAATTTAAAATTCAAATAATATCAATAAAATTGTCAAAATTATTAAAAGAATTTTTTTTATTATGACACAGATGAAAATAAACGTTAATGATATTTGCGTCATATATCTTTCTTTTATGCTCGTTTCCATCAATGTACATTAATTTTAATCTCGGTTCAACTTTCTCTTCATCTTTTTCTAATTCTTAAAACTACAAAAAGATGAAGAGTAAGTTGTGAACCGAGATTAAAGTTAATATATAATGGTAGAAATGGGCATTAGTAATGCCGAGTTAAATCGAGGCAGTTACCTACGTCCGACAAAAAATGTCTTGCTTGGCACATGCCACATAAACCATTAATTGAGAAGTGCTTGAGAAAAGGAATGCAAATCGTAATCTCAGTAACTTTAAAAGGACAGTCATTTAGGTAATGATCTTTCTAAGAAGAAATAAACAAGAGTAAGAGCACTTAAAGGAGAGTATAAGTAAAATCTATGACTAAACACTCCTTTTTAAAAGTTATATTGCCCCGGTACAATTAGGATGGTATATTCAATTCACCGCTTAACTCACCATTACCTCTAGACTTGATCGTACACTTTCTCTACATGGCACTCTAAGACTTGTTGAGTATCTCGAAATCCGGCTTGCCCGTAAAACGAAACATGGCGAAGGACAACTGTCCGGAATTCCGTGCATCGCGCGCTCCCGGTTTACGGCCTCCCCAAAGCCACCGTACTTCAAATCCATCACCGAGATAAGGATCGCTTTTTCAACGGATAATGTTTCACGTTCGGGAGATACTCCCCCGGCCGATCGTTAATTACCGCCGACGATATACGTCCAAAACTTTTCTATCGTCAGTTTAATGACCAACGGATGAGAGTGGAAGGCAAGACTTTACGACGGGACTGGAGTGGCAGATTGGAGGCGCCTGGTAACCAGGTGGTGTGGTTCGAAAAGACCGATCCAGTCCACGCCATCTGCTAAATCGTCGCCAGCCAGCGATCTATAATTTTCGCCTCTGATTCTGTCTCATGTGGAAGAGGCATAAACTGCATGGTACTTAGAAATTCTACAAACAAAAACTATCCTAACAAATTAATTCCAAACACTAGATTAAAATATAATAAGATTAACTATATAGTAAGCCACAGTAATTATAAACTTAAAACAAGTATTTAATATTTATACTATTATAATTTTCATATATTATATATTACATTATAATTTTTATTAATTGTACAACATCTTAACTGCAGATTGTCACAATATTGTAAATAATCGTTACTCTAAAATATAAATAAATGAGACGTGTCATTAAAATCAATTATCATCTTTACATTTAACACATTATTGAAATTGGATAATAAGACTAAATCTCAACACGAATTTATCTCATTTTTTTTAAGAGACAATCATAAAACATATGTTCGCCACATCAGTCTCCAAACAAACAAGACGTCGGAGCTTGTTAACTTTAGAAGAGCAAATTTTATCTTAGTCCGCCAATTGAAAAATCTGTCTTCGTTAGCGCCTAAGTAGGAACCACATTTCTCTCTAGAGTATCATAATGATCGCGGAGCCAGAGGGGCTTATTGTCGACGAGATGGGTATCAAAACGGCACCAGAAGAAGGAAATTATTCCCATCAAGGGGAGAAACGCGTATCCGTCGAAAAGGCAAGTTGCACCGAAAGATTTCTTTTTTCCTCGTAAACGCGTCACATGGGGCACGTTGAAAGGCCGCATAATCGTCGTATGGCGTGTGGCCGAGCATTAACATATAATGGTCACCGTCATTCTTCTCTCCGTCACGTAGGACCCCGTTTAATCATTCTCGGTCATCCCGTCACGTAATCCCCTTTTCGAGCGATTGTCGGGAGAGATTGCCAAGCATTAATTTGAAAAATGCATCATCGTTGGCGGGGGCAGTATGTAAGCTTATTATCCGAAAACACGAAGCTGACCCATCATTCGACGATTACACCGCTACCGATAGATTCATAAGGTAGATATACACGGACGTGTCTGGATGTCTAAAGCAACGTTTGTCCTCTAATCAATCTCTTTTCTTCCCATGTGAACATGGATTTCCTTTATAAATGAAAGGAGTACTTCATCAAAGTCTAAAGATTTTAATTTTTTTGAAGTTATAGATATTGATTTTTTTAATATATTTCATTAGATAATTTTAATATTACTTATAAATTATTTATAAATATATTTCAGAGAATATAATTCAGTATGTCTCTTTAAAATAAAATAAGAATTTATAAATATATAAAACAATTTCTATTCCCTCTAAAAAATATATATGGATATAATTTTATTCGTTATTATTAAATCATAAATTACTGAAAAAAATTCTTATTAAATAAGAATTTTATACATGAATTTTTATACATGATACGTGTTTAATCTTACTAGTTGATTATCAACTATATATTTTAGTATATTTTAGTGAGAAATTTGAATAAATTTGCCGCTAATCTGCACTGTACTATTTTCATTAGTACCGATTCAAGTTATACACGTTTGGAATGAAATTTCCCGCACCGAATCGTACTTCTGTCGCTCGAAATTATCAGGTCAAGTTTACTCATTGAAGTGAATTGAAATAACGAGCAATTTGAAACAGCTACATGAGAAATCTCTAATTCACACCAATATTGCCAGAATATTAGATTGTCAGTGTTGAACTTACAAGTATAATAACAAGTTAATGATTAGTCATATATATGATAGTAATATTTAACATATCATCCAGATATCAGAGAACTGATCATATCAAATAATTGTTTTCCTGAATTTTAATGTTCGTCGTTACATTTATTACAAGTATATCTATATTGTTAAAAATGTCATGAAATTTAATGTTTTTTTAAATTACACAAGTACATTAATTTTAATGTATTTGCAACTGAAAAATACATTGTACATGTACATGCACATAAAATTTAGTGTTATAAAATTTTATAAAAATTAGTGCACTTTCCATTAATATATTTTACATGTAACAGAAGCAATGTACTTTTTTATAACAGTGTAATTTTGTCAGAAAAACTTTAATATCTTTCGAATAGATGAGACTTCCTTTCAATTCTTATTGATGCGTGAAGACAACCTTCGATAGTCATTGTTATTATACATCAGTTCTCGCGGTTTATGTCAGGTAATCGATCGTTTCGGATAATAATAGACATGAGAAAAACGGTACGAAATGTAGTTAATAATAACACGAAGGCCCTATGCGACGGCAATTTGAATAACGATCGAGAATTAGAGACATGCCGGGCGTGATGCATTCATTGCGCACGCGGTCCGCAATCAAGGGTTAACAAGCCGACAAGCGCGTATGAAAATCGAATTCGGAATGAATAATTTACACGTAATCCAGGATATTGCGCGCGCGTACATCGCGCCTCGAAGATCTCGCGCATAAATATTCGTCCCTCAGGTTGGCGTGCGCGCGTATAACCGATGACAGATCAGCGAGACGAGCTTTGTACAAAACGCATAAGGGAAATAATTTGTCCCTCCGACAACTCCGTGACCCTTGAGTTACTTTCTCCTCTCTCCTCAACGACGTCATAGTACATCTATCCGAGACTTAACGCCTTCATGTCAAGGAAATCCACCGTACGCCGGCGAATCCTAAGACCGCAGAGGGAAGTGTTCGTCCTTTCTTGCGCAGCGCGTATACTCGCATAGCTCCGTTATCTCCGCAAGCGCATCCGCTCCTCACCTCATGCTCATCTAAGGAATAAGCGAGCTCGCATGAAAACCGATTACCTCCCAACTCCGCATATATGTTCCTTTAAGTAAATGCATGCACGTGTACGTCCATGAGAACTTAATCCAACCGTGTAAAACAGACGGATCTTTGGAACCCACCATTGGCACAAACGACGACGCGGGCGTTAAAAAAAATCGCACGTGTAACGCGCGACACGCGGCAATTTGTCACCTTCTCTGTACGTTATTCGCTATTTATCATTTCGTCTATCTTTTGCATCGTTAAGGTACGCTGAAGCGCGGACGGTTATAAATCTCTGCGATCCTTATTAAGATTAGGCTGTTCTCATAGAGAATTATTATGTGATAGTTGATATCACTCACATTGTATACGCGAGTACAAAATTAACGTAAATAGTATGGCTTTATTGATTGAAGTAAATATTATTAACAGCTCATTAAAATTATTTTATAATTGTGAAACGCGAAAACATAAAAAAAGATCATAGCACGTATATCTCTTTTTAAGGAGTATCTAATTACGCATAATTAAAATCTATTTTATATATATATATATATATATATTTTACACAAATAACTGCTTTATCATTTAATGATGATGGCCTAAAAATAAGAAGTCTTATAAAACAACTGAAGCGTACAAGCCATCGTTAGGAAATTGGTATTATCAGAATCAGAATAGTAGAGTAGAAAAAAATTTCCAAGATGCTGGTATCGGAAGGCGCATCCATAATATCCTATTACTTTTACTAGATCGCTCTATCGAGGATAATTTCTTAAGAACGGTGCGGCATTTTTCTCATTTCTCATCAAACGTTCATCTTGCCGTTCGCCCGGCGGCTTGAATATTTGTTGGCGGATGTATAATTTTGCATCCCAAATCAACAATTAATCGGCTTGGGAATGCTTTACGATATCATCCAATCCACCGCAGTCTCCAGAGGCCTTTGCCTATCTACCGGTCTATATCATGATGCATTGGCTCATAGACGACGTAATTACAATCTAACTAGAAGCCTGAATATTTCACAGACGAACGAACATACAATGTTGCATCTCAAATCGGCAAGTGCGCGATTAACGATAACGTCGAACCGGTATTTCTCCGATTCCAGCGCGTCACTTTGCATCCAGCCCACCGAAGTCGCTTCGTAACGAACTGGAAGCATTAATATAGTAAGGACGTATAGATATAGATACATTTAGAACGGCTAATAAAAGTTGGCTAACGTCAGCGGAATATACGCTAATTTCAATCTATCTTACGTTATTCCGCACTACCTCTGTAACAGGCGAAATAGTGAACGTGTAAACGAGTCAGTTTTGTTGCTGCAATTAGTCATCATCGCATTTTCAGTGATATAGAGCAGGCGAAACGAGACGGAGGCGTTCGGTATGCAAATAAAGTTAAAATGAAGAATAGCATACTGTCATGTTCACCGAGTTGTGAGAACCTTCGATCAGAAATAACAGATAACTAATGGCAGTATACATTTCCTCAAAGGCGCTTCGAGTTATTTGGCAAGCTGTCTACATTAGTCATCAATGTAATTCTACAACTGCTCTATTATTGTGCGTGATGTTCAGCGTAATAATAATAATCTTAATATTCAATGCATTTTAATGCTATTTTTGATCCATCTGATAATTTTTTTTTTCAACAAAACGATTCAAACGACTAAATATACGAGCAATACAAGAGATTTTATTAAAATCTTAAAATTAATTTAACATACCATTAATATGAATAATTTTTCCATGTCAGTTGATGATTATTGATAGTAAACCAAGTTAATTCTTTAATCGATGTCCATAATTAAAAGTTACAAAATCCAATTCTCACAGTCAAACGAGGACTTTTATCGATTATCAACTGATATGGAAAAATTATTCTTGATTTGCAATATTGTTAAGCGAAATAGATAAGTTTATTTAATTATATTATATATTGAGGAAGACTCTGTGAATCGAAACGTCCATTATTAGATTCACATGATATGTTAAATTAATTTTAAGATTTCAATAAAACATCTTGTATTATTCTTATGTTTAGTCGTTGATATTTGAATTTTGCTATGCAAACATCGAGCATTATTTATTTCTGCGTTATTTATCATTTGTTCTTTTTCCAATTCATTTGGATTGCACATGGAGCTTTAAATTTATACGACTTTTAATAAATAAGCATAAATAATTTTACTTTTGATGATGACAACCCTCCCTCGTAAAAGATTTACCTTGAATTTCAATTGGGTCAATTTAGATCTGCGGTTCTGATGTTAATGCGTCCAGTAGAGATTATCTATTATTGATTTTACAAACACGTAAAAAATTAATGGCTCAACAATATTCCAGGATCGATTACGATGGTTGTCGCACCAACTCTCGATCGTTATTGCACCTCACGGACAGAGGCCGCCAATGGCCGCAACAAGTCGGCGCTGACCTAATACCGATATGTGCCACTGGACCATTTGTCTCCACGGAACGGGGGGCCCGGCGCTAAGCAATCGTTTCGTTGACGCTTCTTCTTCACGGACGGCGGTCGTGATAATAATCGACGATAACCGGAATGAGAAATCACGTGGCTCATGTGGTGGACTGTACCCCAGATAGACTATATCGACAAGGTACCCTACCGCGTTGCCGACACGAGGGGCACTGTAAATGGTAAAGACACCGGCATGGAGGGTAAAGGAGGCCTCGTGGACGTATATGTGTAGGGTACTGCCGCGTGCATGGATAGGCCGAAAGTGGTCATGAGAAAGGTATCGGTGCATTAAGGCCAAGACTGGATTCCGCGGGGCGAGGCCGGCTCGTTGGCGGGTAGGAGTGTACAAGGTCTTCGATACCTCGTAAATTACCACTCGTGGTCCCTCTGTCCCCCTTCCGTCCATCCGCTCGCCCGCCGTCCAGTTCTTGGTTCTCGGCTAATGTTAAGTTGCCTACGTTTCGTTCAGTCGAGGGAAGATTTCGAGAGGAAAAATGTGTCCTCCTCCCGCCCCCTTCATTCGTCGTTTCATCGGACTCTATGAAAACATCTTTGCGCCCCGGGTCCTCGGAGAAGATGATATGTATGAATGTATTGGATGATTTCGAAATTGGTGGAACAATGCGCGTGCATTGACACTCCCGCGCCAAAGCTGCATTTCTTATAACTGCATCGCAATACTTTGTACATTAATTGTAAGAGAAAAATTTTTAATCATTGTAAATATAATTACATGTTACTGTAATTAAGATTAATTATTATTATTGTATGATATTAGTAATAATAACTATATTATGTATAATTCTATCAACAAATATATATATAATTTATAATCAAAAAGATTATAATTACAGTTATTATTATTATAAAAATAATACTACAATTTATAGTCATAAAGAATATTTAACTATAATTTATAATAATTGCAATCATTTTTATGATAATAAGTATAATTATAGTCATTTTCTGATGCCAACTATATTTGTTGATAGAACGATATCTAGTGATTATTATTAACATTATAGCAGTAATAATAATCATAATTATAATAATATATGATTATAGTTACAAATACCAAAAATTTTTCTCACAGTGCATAACGAACTAATGATCTACTAATAAAATTAATTACATCAAATATCACGTATAAGAATTCTTAATATATTGCGAATTAGTAATTTTATAAACATATTTTCTTATAAAAATTATATTTCAATGGAAATTTTATACGAAATTAATATTTGAGATAATATATATTAAAGAGATGATCAAAATCTATATGCTATGCGTTCCAATTAGGTTTACTAAGTTTACTACAACAAAGTATACTCCTTTTATGTTCCGTTTAATATGGTTCGCAAATCGGTCGGGAAAAAGAATTTGGAAAAAATTTCGTGTAATGTTTCCATCATACGTCTATGCTTATCATAGCAATATCTTTCGCAATTTTAGCGAGAGCGCCCAACTGCGAGACAATATCGCGCTTTACTAAGCCGTATTTGCTCCGAGTAGCTGGAATTTTTACAATGTCGGACAAATCCGATCCGCGCGATTGGAATGTCAAGGAGCCTGTGCCGAGACTTGAGAATCGCGATATCGCTACTCTAAAGTGCATCCGCTCGCAAAAAAAATGTCCGTAGCGCCGTGGCGCGGGCCGACCGGGGCGAATATTTGAGGAGAGGAGGAATGCATATTCAAGATTGTAACGATGCAATTTCGATGGCGCATACATAATGAAAGCCTCGAGAGCGGTGCGCCGCTCTTGCCCGGTTAATATCAACTTTTCTGCACAATGGTCCTATCACGAGAGGACTCGGAAGAAATTTCGACGTAACCGATGGTGGTTGCATTGTCATACCTCGAGCTTCGCTCAACAAAGACTGCCTGTGCAATGTAGCATTGCTGCCGCCGTTGCTGCTGCTGTTGCTACTTCTGCTGCTGATGCTGCTATGCCGAGGGGAACGAACGAAAGTGCGGTATTGACGTTGAAAAAGGAAGAACAACGACATAATCTCGAATCATCATGCGGGATGAGTATCCGGCCACGGCGGAGCCGAGCTCGAGAAGCGTGATTTTACCTACTCGTTAAACGTTGAACGCTTCTCGCTTCCGGTAAACTCCCATAGTACCTTCGTGTGCATTTCGATCCTGATTGTTGATTCTAAATCGTTCATGATTGTTAACACGTACCCGCGCTTTTCGCGAGATGCAAGGACCGCTGGGAACAATAACAGTATGTCGAAAGTAGCTTGATTACACGATTTAATTAAGCTCAATTACGATGTTATTATAGCTTAATGTAGAACGCGGCTGCTAATGGATAGATATATAAAGCGCATCTATTATGATGAGATCTATTATGATCACATCATCCGTAACAATCATCAGGAGACACGTAGTCTCGAGTGTCAAGTTCTGATATTGTGTATTCATGAATGAGTGTCAAGTTCTGATATTGTATTATAATACCATGATTAGGTCCTATGAAGAACAGCCAAATGTTGGTAACATCAGTAATATGAAATATGTTCTAACATTTACAACGTTTAATGAATACGTTATAGACATCATGCAGTTTCTTATCATAATAGACACGTTAATCATTAGACTGATTAGATTAACTCCCGAGATCGTGTTGTATAATATACATATACAATATATCAGAACTTTTTTTTTTTTTAAATAAGAAATGAATATCGAAGCTACTGTCTCACAATAATAAATTCCCTTCCCTCCTTTCCATTATTTTCTTCTTTTTATCTTTTCTTTCTTCATTTCTTTTTTTACTTTATTTTTCCTCTCCTTTTATCGGGACGCCGCAAAATCGCTTCGAGTCGCGATAAAAGCACGCTGGGTTATCCTCGCGTCAATTAGCGCGATCGTACACCAAGAGAATTTCGTTGTGTCCCCACGGCGAGCCCGATTCGCGCCTCGAGGAAGCGTCATTGCCGCATTACGGCCGAGTAATCTCCTTTATCGTGTCCCGATCCCGATTAATTTAAAAATATGCACGCGTTAACGACGCGTACGGTATATCGCGAGCAACGACATTACGCGCTCAAGGAGATGCGAGGAGGCGCGTAAAAGGATGATGAGAGAGAAGGGAAAGAAGGAGAAGGTGGCGAGTGGAACCAGTCGGCTCGCGAGATCCTGCGAAGGACATCCGCGTGTTGGAAGTTGGAACCCTACGCACGGATGTTACCACGCCGGCTGTAACTCCTTGCTCCTCTTCCCTCTCTCCCCCTCCCTCCTTTCCTCTCTTCCTCTGTAACAACAAGGAGGAGAAAGATCGCGGATAGAGGAGGGATCTCGCGCGCGTGAAGTCAGCTTTACGACAATATAATTTTGGAAGCGACACACGGACGGCGTGGAATGCGACGATCGGAGTCAACGAACGGCATATAGAAGTCTTCGATACGTCGTAAATGGTCCCCGTCCTTCTCCCGACTCGTCGTTGCGCTTCTGATCGTACACGGATCTTCCTCTTCTCGTGGTCGAAGAAGTTTATATAGGGTGTTTCGTGAATATCAGCGACTTCGAATGACAACTTGTCCATTGAGACAAGTTGATTGTAATAAAGCTTGTTATCGCGAGAGCGATTATAGCACAATTACAGAGCCGTTTAACAAATTAAAGACGGAAAGATCAAAGACGGAAAAAACCTTCTCAGTAATGACTTCAGATATAAATGATCTATTTCAAATGAACTTTCAAGATATTTTTGTTTGAGATTTAATTATCAAGATACTGTTGAGATCTGAAGAACTGCGAAAGAAAATGTCCAACAAAATTTGTTATAGAAGAACTATCTTCAAATTCATGGATATTTCTAGGAAAGGAATGAATTGACGAAGAAATTCTACAAATTCTACAAACACCCTGTGGGTTGTCACGTGCACGTTGAACTGTCTACGGGCAACGAAAAATCGACGTCGTCGCATCCCAAAAACGCCAACGACGTAGTTGGCCGGCGTTTATCTAGCAAATAGAGCCCGCGGTAACTCTATGTTATATGGCTGATCGAGGAAACCGGTGAAGAAGGCCAAGACGGTACCTCCGTGATGGCCGGCGTCTTCAAGATACATCCATAAATTTTGGCGCACCAAATACTCCCCGAGAATAGCTTCGACTGCATAGGTTGGATCAATAACCGCATAAAGTGCGGGAAGAAAGAGCGCAGCGGCACGTATTCGCAGTATTCGGTCTCGGAGCGTGAACGTGCGTGGACTGGGAAGAAACCCATGGAGATCGGAGTAAAATAGAACCTCGCGATCACGTCGCTGTGTTTTTCCTCGTGCATCAGGAACAACGCGCGAGGCAGCCTCACGCACTTTTTGTTCCGCCTTCACGGATATGATCAAAAGTGCATATGAAATTGTTGCCAAATTTTCGCGATACGTGACGACAGATGGCCAGTGCACGTATTCTTTATCTTTTTTAATAACAATGTAAATCGATATCGTTATTTAGTCATATTATACATGGTAAAAAAATTGCGCAATGACAATATAATGATAAATTGTCGTTTAGAATTACAAGCACGGTGAGAGATGACAATGTTAGAAAAGAATTCACTCAATCACATAAATCCATATCATTATTTAGAGAAAATTTCTTGATGACTTTTTTCTCTTTTCATAATTCCGTAATTATAAATTCACATCGCCTTCAAATTGTAAAAAGTGGCAAACATTTCAGTATTCACGTTTATATTTAAAATTTGAATGTTTTAAGAGTATCTCAAAGAAACGATTTACAAAGAGTCAAACCACTGATCTTCCTTATATTATTAAATTCCAAGCGTACTAACATAGGAACGAAGGAAGGCTGCTCTTAGATAAAGCAACAATAAGATATAAACGGTACATTACCGGAGTGAAATGGATGGAACTATAAAAATTGGAACAGGACAAACGTCCTATAAAGTATTCTTTTACTTTCGGTGCGTTTCTCGCGATAAAATCGCGGCCAACTCTTCGGCAAGTCTTGTTTGAAACCGAGAAGAAACTGATGGTCCGTAAAGAGCGCGTTGCGGACGGTTCATCTTGGACGTTCCGATTATATCGAGTGGATCTGTGCTCGCGCCCGAAGCGCTGCCAAAGGGACTGCTTCAAAAAGAGAAAGAGAGAGAGAGAGAGAGAGAGAGAGAGAGAGAGAGAGGGAGGC
>NW_017259187.1:995777-1002297 GCF_001594045.1 Atta colombica
AGAAAGAAAGAAAGAGAAAAAGAGATTCCTATTGTCGTGTTTAATTTAGCGTTAAATTGTTTACATCTCATTAATTGCGCGCAGTGGATAACAACGGTGGGATTCGTTGCAGCAAAAGACTGTCATGATCATCGATGCACGTCAGTCATGAGGGGCCATGGCCCACGTCCCCCTTGGATATCGAGTCATCCATTGCCACGCTCCCAATTCTCGCACGGTCGAAATGCATCCGCTTGTGCTCTGCAATTCCGTGCGCGATACGATCGGAACAGATTTCTTTTTCGATCAAGACATAAATAAAAAAAAATAAGTTAAAGCGGGATAATGGACTTATTCTGTTCATTACTCTGCTCCAGATCCACAGACGTATTTGACCTGGAAATAATCACTTGTAGTGTTTTTACACTTCAACATCGAGAAAATATGAAACGTTATAAAATGGATAATTCTTTTTTTATTTTAGATACATTGTCTTTCTTTTTTAAAAAAATATTCTGTATGAACTTTTAAATATGCAACTCCATCAAACCGCAATAAAAAAACGTTATATTAATTAAAAACTCAATTTTTTTAGAAATACTTTTATAATAAGCCACGTAACATTTATTTCGTTTAATATTTATTTGTATAGTTTCTATTTATTTTTTTTTTAAATTATGAGTAAATCCATATTTATGTTCTCAAATGCCAACAAATAAAAAAACAATCAATAATACAATACACAATATGTTGTTAATAACAATTTTAATTGGAGTGTAAAAAATACCTCAGGTGATCTATATTTTCAGGTCAATGGTTAATATAATAAATTATCTTGATACAGTGAGCTATCTGAAATAATAGTTTGATCTATTCTTTTTAGTCTATTCTATTCGTTAAATGATTCGCAAAACAAGAATAAATTCAAGAATGAATTAAAACAAAAGTTATTATATCAAATACATACGAGGATCTGGTTTTTATTCCTATTCTTCTTATTATCCTTAAATCAGGTTGTATCCTTTCTTTTTAAATTTTTATTGCGCTATCACTCACAGAAACATGTGTACGTGAATGTACATGACGTATACGAATGTGTTGAGTTCGGGTTCGGGCTAAGCCCAAATGACTGTGCGGATCGGTCATCCCGAGAATCGGAACAGATCTCTGTTTCTTCTCGTTCTATATGCTCCATTTCGCATCGATGGGACTTTGAATTGGTGCTCGGAACAATGTCCACTTGCTTTGACTGATTCGTCGAATTTGCAACGCGGTATTGACACAGTTAAGCCGCGTTACTGCGGGAATGATAGCGGCTAGTTTCGATTGCGTATCGAGTACCGCGAAGATAGTTAAGGACATAGTCAGATTTTCATCGTGGAATTTTCTTAGCTTAGTTCATGGCAAACGGAATTTTTCGCTAGTACGATACGAACAAATATGTTAAAAATTTAGTAAAAGACAATATAGCGAAGAGAATTAGGAAAATATTAGGAAAAAGATAAAAAAAATATTCTTACAAAAGACACGATTACTTAAAATATTCCCAAAATCAATAATATTCATTTCTACCAATGTAAATTAACTTTAATTAATCTTGATTTAATTTATTTTCTATCTTTTCCTAATATTAAGAATTAATAAAAGGATAAAGAGTAAATTAAAGATTAGAGTTAAGAATTAAGGAGATTAGAGTTAATTTACATTAAAAGAAATGTATGTAAGATATTTAAATTAATTGTCTCATTAAAAAATCATATACGTTCAGATCGTTACAGCTTTTTACATATGTACATTAAAGTACATGATAAAACATAAAATTTGATTAATATCGCTAGATTTAGTATAATGCATAATAAAGAACATAGACATCCATGCATCTTGATAAACACATCTCATAAAATTAAAATAACTCGGCAACGATTTATTTGCCGATATAAAGCGTAAAAATACCCGTTTACATTGGCGGTCGTAAAATATTTTTAACGGCGTAGCTTTTCTGTCGCCGCTTTAGTAAGCTCGTAAGGGTTTACGGGCTATGATCATAGTATAATTTCATATAATGAGAACTCTGGTACTCGATCGCATGGGGGATACGGCGACTATCTACACGGAATCTCATGCTATCGGCTTTCAATAAGGTTGATAAAGTCAACTACAGGGAGACGCGAGAAGCGAGAATATCAAACGCCTATAAAGGAGATGCAACTCGCGAATAATTCACTCATTATCTGTACCATCTCCTTTCTATTTTAGCAATTTCCAGAAAATGTCGAAAGGCTTGGATGTTCATCTTTTGCAAACATACATCACGAATCTAATCATAGGACCTTATATATTTCGATCTATATAATATTATTAATTAAATGTTACGCAATTAATTAATGCTTAATTCGTCAATTTTGTTCAACTAGTATTGTACATAGATAACTTAATGTACACATTATGGTTAAAGAAAATTGATTGCGTATGGCGCAAAATAATACGATCATGCATTTGACAAATAATATATATAATACAATCTCCGTTTTGCAAATTTTTAAACATTATAGCTTTAAAAATGCTCCTTTTAAAAATAATTAGTGGACTTACCCGTTAGATGACTTCCAGTGAATTCGAAATCATCGTCTTGATCCCAGTGCTTCAAACTCAAGTTCGACAAAGATGTTGCATTGGCAAACTCCAAGTTCGCAAAATGCCAATCCAGTATCTGCCGATCTTTGGATGATAAATAGACGTCGCTGCATTCGAAACAAAAGAAATTTATATTGGTATATATATATAACGTAGATATATAATAGCGTGTGTAGAATATATTGTAGAACGTATATTTACCTAGGAGGTGATGCTTCCAACTCTTGTAGTTTTGCTTCAATTTCTTTTTGTTGATCTGATAATTGATCCCATTCCTAAAGAATAAAATATAAACATATCATATATGTTATCATACATGTCTTATATATTTAATTTTACTATAAAAAAAATATATTTTTATTATATAAACTATATACCTTGCAAACATTATGGAGATCACGTAACTTAGATCGGAGCACAAATTCCTGCGTTATATCTCGAGTTTGTAATTTACTTTCGGTCAATTCTTTATATTGTTTATTCAGTTCCATTAAACGATCCATAATAGAGATCATCTATGACATAAATTAATTATTATTTAATTAATTGTACAATCACATTATTTTTTATAATCACATATTTTAATAAAAAAATGTTTAAAATATTTTAAATTATAATTTATACATACTCTATGCTGATTGGTGATTAATCGTCCTTGCAACGAAAGTACTGAACGTAAATGCGCTACTTGACGCTGCTTTACACCTTGTTCTTGTAAACGTATTACCCATTCTAATGCTTGTCCTAAAGATACTGGACGTGCATTACTACTTTGCTGTCCTCCAGATCCTGCGCTATTTACGTAATTAAAATCTAATTGATGCGATAGATAAGAAGTCGCTTCTAATAATCTATTAAATTCTCTTTCAACCATTTCATCTTTATCTTTGGGAACCTGTAAAAAACATAAAACATACTGCTTGCATTTCATGACATATGATTAATTTTTATTTACATAATTATAAAACAATCATTTCAATACCAAGAGTATTTATAATAACAACTGTATCAAATTTAATAATGTACAGTAATAAAATCTATTTGTTTCATTATTTTATTAAAATAATTCAAACATACCGTTTGACCATCGCTTTCATACAATGGACACTTTTGACGTATCTTATGAAGCTCCATATTAATTTGTTTACTAAGAGTCGTTACAGGATTTCCACCTAGACCTGTAACTACCATTGCTCCTAAATCCGCAATATAATTTGATTTACGAAACGTAGCGATTCGTCCACCAACACGATCCTAAAATGCAAATGAATTAGCAAAACAAATGTAAACTCAAAAATAAACTAAAATAAGATAATTATTTTATATAATGACTAACTCTAGCTAACTTACTCTAGCTTCCAACACAATTACTTCTAAGCCGAATTGTTGCATTTGTTGAGCTGCTGCCAATCCAGCAATACCAGCCCCTATTACAATGACTTTGCCTAACTTTTTAGTCGGTAAAGGCTGCAACCAAATAAATATAGATTATTCATTTCTCTAATATTGATATATATTGTATAGCATCCAGCATCCTCAATTTTAATATTG
Source organism: Atta colombica (assembly GCF_001594045.1). NCBI lineage: Eukaryota > Metazoa > Arthropoda > Insecta > Hymenoptera > Formicidae > Atta > Atta colombica. Next base: position 999,942 of record NW_017259187.1, read on the forward strand.
CATATATTAAACTGATACTGCAATTTGAATTATACATACATATATATTATATAGTATATATAATATAATACATGAATTGTAATATTGATTTATAATATGATATTGAAGATGATAACACTGCTTTGTCAAGTCAAGCATAAGATCCAATTAACTACATATTATATAAATATATATTAAAATTATTCTTCTCATTTCAGTGTTTTATGTTAGAGATATGGTAACCTCTTTTGCACATATTTATTGATATATAGGACCTACAGTTTTTAATGCCAGATCTAAACAGCTGATTAGAAAAAGTTAACATGACAAAGATATTCTTGATAATTTATCATTGCTTTCCAAAATAATAATATTCCAATAATAAATTTCTAATAATCCAACAGATCAAATAAGATCTGATATGTATATTTTAGATGAATTTGACTGTTATGCAACACTCTGTTCCATGATCGCTACTCATTAAAATTTTATAAATGTATGATTTTTAAATTACCTTAAGACGTTTAAAAACTCCAAAGTTTACGAAACCATGTCGCTCTAAAAATGCATGAATCCTACGAGCAAGTACTGTGTCACTGTTATAAGGTGATTCAATTTGTGGTAATACATTTTCGATGATTAACTGCTGTTTTGGATTTTCCAACCAAATTTGCAGCTGAAATTTAATCACATTAGAAAAAGAACAATGAGATCAATCAGTTCAAATACTCACAAGTCTATTCCTAATGTGTAAAAATACTTTCTGTGTTTGTAATAGTCCACCAGCGATATCAGGAAAACAAGCAGCTTCAGTAGATGTCAATTTATCAAACGGAAGACGACTCTGAAAGGCTGCACCTTCCAATCCATTTAACAATTCCTTTACTAAATGTATATACATATAAATTAATATCCCTATCAACATTATTAAATTTAAAACTAATAACTAATTTATAAAATTCACCATGTGGATCTTCATGATCACTATCTTGATCATCATCATCCTTAACCTCAGACTTTGAGACAGAAGGTACAGGAGCAGGTACTGTAGATTCAGAATCCTTTTTTATCTCAATGGATACTTTTTTCTCAGGTGTTACGAGACCAGTTTTAGATTTCTCTGATGTATCCGAGGCATTCTCATCTTCCAACTGATTATACTTTTCCTCCATTTCTCTGTACTCCACCTATAATTAAATGTACCTCTAAATTCATTCCCTCATTAATTAAAAATAAGAGATGCTATATAAAAAAACCCATAAAACATAAATAATAAATTTGTTTAAAAGTAAAACCAAAATAATTGTAAGTAATTAAATAAATACCAAATGACATATTATCATACAAGTGTATACATAACCAAAATACCTATCCTATCTCATGATAAACAGAGTATCTATGATTAATTATGAAATAAATCAGATAAAAATCATTCCTCTCATTTATTATCACATGAAAGATAAAATATAAGCCAGCGTACGATGATTTATTTCAAAATCGATGTTGATGCACTTAACCACAAATGTTAAAATATTTCCGGAATCTGGACAAATCTTAATGAGAAAAATGTGAAAAATACGTACCTTTGCTCTTTTCCTACGGCTCATATCGTGCTGGTTATTTAAATATTAGCTGATTATTTAATATCGGTCCAAAGTGATGGCAATCACAGTTCCTCGAGTTTGTTTTGATGCTTGAAACAGCCGGCACACACATAAAATTCAAGATTGACAGTCATCGGACAATGCGGGAACGCAGCGCCCTCGAGGAATTCTCTGGAAACTAATGCGGTAGACGAATTCGATGAATATCCGGAGATAAGTACAGAGAAAGATATGAACTGTCGGTAACTATACTATGGGTACTTTCTATTTGATGACAATTATTCTATCTTTGTCTCTCTGAATGTCAACAAAGTAGAGCGACAAAGTACAAGAGAACACTAGTGTCGACTTGTGTTGATTTGTGTCAAATGGAAAATACTTTAAGATCAATTCTGTATCTTGAAATGAAGTGAAAATTATAAAAGTGAGCGAATTTACTAGAATACTGATTATTTCATTGGTCAACATCTAATATATTTGCTCACTTTTATAATTTTCATCTTATTTGAAGATACAGAATTGACCCCCTTATCATTCTATGATATACAGAGTGAACCAAAAGTATGGATACAGTCGAATATCTCTAAAGCATTTTTGAAAAAAATATTTCATATAAAAGTTGCAGGATTTTAATAATGCATCAAACTGAGTTTTAATAATATATGTATATTATTAGAGTAATAATATATATTTTGTATGTGTGTGTGTGTGTGTGTGTGTGTGTGTGTGTGTGTGTGTGTGTGTGTGTGTGTGTGTGTGTGTGTGTGTGTGTG
>NW_017259187.1:1002397-1003728 GCF_001594045.1 Atta colombica
TGTGTGTGTGTGTAAATCTCACTTATAATCAGTTTGTATTGATCTTTTCGTAATCTGCCAATTCCTGCAAAATAATATATACTTTATGTTGTCCAACATTTTTGTATCTATTGATTATTAATAAAATTTCGCTTTGATAGCTTTTCGATGACTTTACAATATTCATGCCTAACTCTTTGAATGATCATTTATTCCACATGGTATGGAAAAGGTACACATTTAGAAGATATTTATGTGACATCAGATTTTCGAAGGAAATTGTAAATTGAAAATAAAAAATCGTCTTTCAATTTCTTGTTTATGTTGTTTTATTACAATACCATTATTAAATTTTATTGCATTGACAAATGTTACATTTTTTGTGATTGTGTTCCTAGCTTAGTTTTATTTCAATATGATATTCTTATATATAATATATATTTTATCCTTCGAAGTTAGAGAAATATATATCTTTCCATACTTCTAATTAATTCTATAACACTGCACTGTTTTTAATGTATAAACTATAGCAAATCTATATTGATAAGAATTCACCCTTCATTTTTATCGATAAATAGGCATTTGTTGATAAAATAAGGTGTAAATATATACAAAAACATATATAAGGTGTCTGCACGAGATCACTCGTCATGAGCAGGTAGAACGAACTAAGTCAAAAAATCTTTTATTCATTTATAATTTTCTCAATGGTTAACGAGATATTAATTTTTAAAGATAGTCAAATATTATTTTTTAATAATTTTTTATTTGAGTACTATCAACTTTACAGAAAAATAGCAAGAGACAAAAATTATTTATTTCCTTCTCTAAGAAATTTTTTCAAAATTTTTTATTAATTCTTTAATACCGCATTTTTCTTATTGGCAATTATTTTCATTAATATGAAAAAATATGGTATTAAAAAATTCTGAAAAAATTCTCAGACTTCTATAAGAAGAAAATAAACAATTTTTGTCACTTGCTTTTCTGTGTGTCTTCCAACAAGCAACACAAGTAACACGGTGTGACACAATCATCATTCAAGGATCATTACATCCTTATTGTTTGTCATAAAATTGATAGCACTTGAATAAAAAATTATTGAAAACCATTCAGCGATTTTTAGTAATGAATATCTAGTTAACAATTGCGAAAATTGTAAAATAATAAAGAATTTTTCGACCAATTCGCACTACCTGCTCATGATGAGCAATCCTGTAGATTATGGATACCCTATATATAAGTATACGTGTCACATTGCACGCACCACGCGCGCACGCACGCATTATATATGTATGTGTGTGTGTGTGTGTGTGTGTGTGTGTGTGTGTGTGTGTGTGTGTGTGTGTGTG
>NW_017259187.1:1003828-1020354 GCF_001594045.1 Atta colombica
TGTGTGTGTGTGTGTGTGTGTGTGTGTGTGTGTGTGCGTGTGTGTATGTGCGTGTGTGTATGTGTGTGTGTGTGTGTGTGTGTGTGTGTGTGTGTGTGTGTGTATAAATATATCGCTGTTAAATTGTCTCAGATTTCACAGATCACTCGAGGTTATAATTATTAGGTTTACTTTCTTCCATCTGTACGTAACATTTTTCAAATATTCACATTTATTTGCGATATTTAAAAACGAAATCTGTACTCGTTATTGATAATGTCTGAAATAATCGTACGAAAAGCTAGACGTGAAGATTGTAAAACCATCCAAAAACTTTCAAAGGTATTTTTTGTTGATAACCGATAAAAATGTTAGACAACTTTTATGCATAAAAAATGTCATTTTACAGGAACTTATGAACTACGAAAAGCTGTCCGATAAACCAGAAATTGATGATAAAAGTGAGATTTGTGTGCCTTCATATTATGTTATGAAATATCTCTAAAACAATATTTTATGATAAAAATTATTTAGCCTTTGAAAGAGATGGTTTCGACGGACAACCTTTATATTTTTGTAACGTGGCAACATGTGATGAAAAGATCATTGGATACGCAATCTCTCATTACAATTATGCCACATGGTGCGGAAAAGGTATGTTGCTGCAAGATCTTTATGTGATACCGGATTTTCGAGGGAAATGTGTTGGCAGCAAGCTTCTAAAAGCCGTCGCGAAGGTATGTTCAGTTAGAATTGCATATGAAATATATACCTGATTATGAAATATTTGCAGGATGCAATTGAAAATGATTGTCATAAACTAGACTTTTTGGTTCTTGAGTGGAACCCAGCGCAAGAATTTTACAAAAAACATGGTGCCATTGATCTGTCATCTAAGGAACCGTGGCACCGTTACCGTATTTTAAAAAATAATTTGAAAAAATTGGCATCTGATTGTGAATAAATGTAATTAACTAACAACGATAATGATTATATTATATATACAAATATTTAATTTGTATCAAATGCACTTCAAAATTAAAATTAAATAATAATTTTTGCAATGGCTATAATTTTAAATTAATAATAAAATATTAATAAAAATAAAGACTGTTGAGTGCACAAAATTGATTTTTAACTCAATATACTTTCAAAAATTTTGCACCACAATTATTGTGCTGTGCTTTCTCTATTTTTTATTATTATTTTATTATTTCAAAAGTGAAAGCTCAATAAAAAATTTCTTGTATAAATTGTATTATAAAATGAGATTAAAAAATTATTTCTTTAATCTTAAGTATATACTGTATTAAATAATACACTATAATATATTTTTGTAATATTCGATGCATTCTCTCCAGCGTGTATCGCACCGTATAATTTTTTTTAATCAAATTGATTTTCAATTGTGCTCTTTTGGTATTTCTCCTTCCGATTTATCTTATCCATAGACTTTATAGATATAACAAGACGTGTCCTTGTCGGTACATCTCTCCAAGAGAAATTGAAAATAGATATGTTTCGCGCATGTTTGACATGTTATACATTGAATGTTTAATTTTATTTTATATATTTTTTTAATTACCTGCACTTTACATTTTTAAAGAGAATCTTATTTCTTTCTTTGCTGCAATATATTATTTAACATTTTTACAATAATATTAATGCATTATATGTTTAACTGACATGCGCAATGCAGACACTTGCGGACACTTTGAGAAAGAGAAGTAAAACCGGCGACACGCGATGCTTATTTTCCTGCTGGATCGCTAGCTGGATTAGAATTTTGCCATGCATCGTATTGACTGTGGTGCTATTAATGCCAGTATCGCAACCAATACAGTGGTAAAATTCTAATTCAGCAGAAAAATAAGCATGTGCCGCAAGCTTAAAATACGTCTCTCTCCAATACTCTCTTCCGGATATTGTTTTAAATGCAGAAACTATAGCAATTAATACTAGTTCACATCTGACGAAGTCTACGTATAGATCATACATGTATGTATACTTACACAAATACCAATCATTACATTATATGCATATATTTATTAGATTAGATCAGTTATCACAGATCATTCAAGGAAATATAATCGTCACGTTTATTTTCTTACATATTTTCGTACATTTATTGATATTTGACGCCAGAATTTATATTTGTTTTTAATAATGTCTGAAATAATCATACGAAAAGCTAAACGTGAAGATTGTGAAGCCATCAGAATGCTTATACAGGTAATTTTTGTTGATAACTGATAACGATTAGACAATATAAAGAATATTATTTTTCAGGAATTAGCAGACTACGAAAAAATGCCCGATGGACCAAAAATTGATTATAAAAGTGAGATTTATACAGTTTTATATTATAACAGTTATATATTTTATTATGTTATGAAATATTTTTAAAATAATATCTTGTGATAAAAAACTTGAAAAAACTTTTAGCCTTAGAAAGAGATGGCTTCGAGGGGCAATCTTTATATTTGTGTAACGTAGCAACATCTGATAAAAAGGTCATTGGATATACTTTGTCTTATTACACTTATTCCACATGGTGTGGAAAATCTATGTATCTGGAAGATATCTATGTAACGCCGGACTTTCGAGGAAAACATGTTGGCAACAAACTTCTAAAAGCTGTTGCAAAGGTACGTTTAGTTAGAGTAACATATGTGATATACCTAATAATAAAATATTCACAGGAAGCAATTGAGAATGATTGTCATAAACTAGACTTTGTGGTTCTTAAGTGGAATCCAGCACAAGAATTTTATAAAATATATGGAGCCAGTGATCTGACATCAAAGGAACAATGGCACTGTTATCGTTTCATTGAAGAAGATTTGAAAAAATTAGCATCTGATTATGAATAGCATGAAGATATTCTAATTATTGACAATGGCAATTATTAAAACAGGATGGCTATTAGAATTATGTTAAAATGATTGTCAAAACAGAGTAAGAAAATATAATGGTTTATTTTCAACGTAATCCTAATAGTCACCCTGCAGTATTATATATACATATACTTAATATGTATCAAACTCACTTCAAAATAAAATGTTCAAAAAAAATTTTGTTCCTGCTTTTCAAAATGCATGGATTACTATATTCTTTGTAATTAAACTCTTTGTATTTTTCATCTTTTCTCTTTCTCTCCAATATATCTAATTGTAAGTTATAACTTATATCAATTTTATATACTAATTTAAGTGTAAAAAATGTAACATTAGTGTAGCACAAAAAATGAACTCAGAAAGAAGCTTGAAAATAAATGTCTGACGTACCCGTGTTTTAAATGAAACTCGTTCACTGGCGCCTCTGTGTGCACAAATGTTCACGTTGAACTACGTAGCCACGGATATTTTCAGCGGATAATATGTCCTTTAATCTTGTTCTATGCTATTTACATTATTGCAACGTGCTGTTCTATCTATAACAAAAGATAATTACACACTATTATTATATATTCTAAAAATAATAATTAAATTCGGAATAATTTAAATCTAAGAAAGATATTTAGAAATATAAAAAGCACATACATATTTATATCATTTAAATTAAATGATATAATCAAAAAGTTGAGTGCATTTTATTCTTCTCTGTTAATTTTTTTTTTAATAGTTAACGCTTTTTAACTTTTTTATATTTTTTAGACTTAAATTATTTCAATTTTTAATTACTATTTTTATAATGCATTGTTAGGGTCTGAGCACAAGAATTGTAACACTTACTACTTAGGCTCGGTTGCACCAATGTTACTTTAATTTTAAGCTTAAAACTCTCTTTATCCCTGTCTTTTTTCGGTTTTAAAGCGAGATAGAAAGAGTTTTAAGTTTCGCTTAAAATCAAAGTAACATTAGTGCAACCGGATCTCATGCCTGTATTCAAACCTTTAAAGCTTCCTTAAATATAAGGCCTGACTATATATGAATACGAGTATTTGTACTTAAGGCTTCCTTAAATTTATCTTTAGATGCTCAGCAGCCAATGAAATAATTCGTAGAGTATCTGAAGATAAATTTAAGGAAGCCTTAAATATAAGGCTTGACTATGAATACGCATTATTTTCTGTTCTCTGTTCCCTGTTCTTTTTATTATCTGGAGCTCTTTACGCACATATTCTGTGGGCATATCATAAAATAGCAGAGAAACTTTAGAGAGGACGTGAGAGGCCTCTTTTCTAGCTGTAACTACAAAATACCACCGCGCATTATTATCCTCTGAAATAGTGGATGTAAACTACATAATAATATCCATTTTAATAAAATAGTATCTCTCCGAACGCACCAACTGTAAGAAATTTATTTGTTAAATTTTAAAACCTTTAAGATATTTCAATAATAATATGATAATGTAAGAAAATGCCAATGTGAGCAATACAAGTTATTCGTGTGTTATATCTATATATATTAAAAATTTAAATACAGACGCTTCAATCCTATAGTATTGGATCTTCTTTTGTGTAAAAATGTTGATAGTAATCCATAGAAATATAATGTGTTTAATCGTTAAGTCATCAAATCATTAAACGTTGTCAATAATTCAAATCTTCTATATCGTCTGTTACGCACAATATGTGTGCACATATTTTCATCAGAGAGAAACCTTATCATATATATCGTCTTCGACTAGAGGTCTCCACAGTCTCTCTCCTATCGATAACAGTACGCCATATTGATACGGGCAGAGATACATATTCGGTACAAGAAAACTATTTCATAATTGTTCACAATAAATTTAATCTTCTAGTGTTTACAGACGTGTTGTAAATTTATACAGTTGTTAGAATAACTGAAGGCACAATGATGCCACGCGTATGATATACTATTATATTTCGTCAATACAATAATATATATGATAATATGATTAACTGTCATTTTTATTATATCACATTTTGTATATGTGTATATATATAAAATAAATAAAGTGTGATACAATAACATGTTGAAAGATGCATAATTCGAATCATATTTTTGATTTTATATGAAGTAATGAGTAATATAAAATGCAGGAACTTATTTATTTATTATATAATTTTTTTTATTATATTATATAAATAATATATTATATAAATGTTATTTATAGATATTAAATGGACTTTTAACCACCACAAATTATTGCCAAAAAGTGCCTAACAAAGAACTCTTCTATTGGTTAACTATACCATTTAACAGGTATCCGAAAATTCATTATTATATTATTAAATTATTTGCTAATATACAACTTTTAATAATTATTTTGAGGGTTGACTATGAAAGAATTAAGTCGATTGGCCCAGATCGTGCATGTGCTGAGTGGCTCTTAAAGAATGGTGCCAGCGTCAGATGGAAAGGTTTCTCAGAATACTTAAAAGATTATGATAAGTTACAGTCAGATCAAACTCAATATTATATTCAAGCAATAGATGGTACAGACTCTGGAATAACACATGTAGGATTTCCATATTTGGGTTAGTGTCATATTAAATGTGCATGTGTATACATGATATACATGATAAATTATAATAATATTATTTGACAATGAGATATTTTAACTGAGAATTCTTTGATAATAACAATATAATTAATACGATATAATTTAGAATTAGATATTAATTTAAATTTTTCATTAAGAACAATGAATGTATTAATCAAATGTGTTATGTTAATTAATATTGTTATTAACAAAGATAATAGCAACCCAACAACACAAAGTCTAAAATTATAATAACGATATAAGACGTTTTTAAATCATCTTTTAGATACAGAAAACGTCTTATGACACTTTTTGTTGTTTGGGAAATTTCTTCTCTATTGTTAATTAAAAAAAATCAGTTGCATTCATAAATAAATTGTATATCATCATATTATTAGATAGGTAATATTTATAAAGGGTAATATTTATAGAAATTCAGTTGGTTGCAGATATATCGACGAGGTAAAACTCATACGTTGTCGTTATTTATATAACGCTGCCTTACCACTATTATCAGCAGTAAAGGATACCCTAACTATTCTTGAAATCAAAGAATGTAAGAGTATAACCGATCAAGGAGTGCGCAGTTTAAAAAATCTCAAGTAAGCATTTTATATTATTGGGTTGTCCGGAAAGTTCGTGCCGCAAAAGATTTAAATTTAATAAATGAAATTAAAAATTTAAATCTTCTGCGTTTCAATTTTCCTTCAAAATCGGCACGAACTTTCCGAACAATTCAATACTATACATATTTATATTTTTAAAAATATTTTAAAAAATATTTTTAATGTTTGTTAAATTGTAAAAATATATAACTCACATATTGAATTCTTTTTATCTTCTACAGAAATCTGAAGGCTTTGAAGATTACTGATATTCCATACCTGAAAGATAAAGCTTCACTTAGAAGAGAGCTTATAGAAGCTTTGCCAAATTGTACAATAGAATTGACATAAATGGAACATCAATGTTAGTTGCACATTTGTGTATAGTAAATGTTCAGATTTGTCATTTTTTTTTTAACGTATATAATACAAAATATATTAATTCAATATGTACTTTAATAAAATAATATATAAAAAGATAAATTAAGAATTGACTTTTTACTTTTAGGACATATTTGTTGTTGCTCCCATGTGTACCCTACTCCATTCTATTTATTATTTTAAATTAGTCTGTTCTTTTATCGCTGCATTGAAGTTTTCAAAAAACTAAAATTTTTCTATCTCTCGCTCAACTTCAAATATCTATTTATTATATATATCTATTTCACTGAGTACTACGAGTCGAGTGTATCTACACCAGTTCAGCTATATAAAGAACAGATCTGATGTTTCCAGAGTGGCAGTTATAATCGTACTTGAATTGGAAGCTCTCTGTGTAGTTTTCTAGTTTCGAATTACAACATAAATTCAGAAATGCCACAAGATATGAATGTTTTACGTTGTTATTCTTGCAAAATGTATCAAGTAAGTTTAAATTGGATATCATTAATAGTAGCATTTATTATAACCTATTCATTTCTTTCACATCTTTATAGGTACATATAGTGAAAAAAGCACGCAAATGGCAGTGCAAGTTGTGTAATGCAAAGCAATCCATACAGAAGGTACACGTTTCAAAATTCATTAATGATAACAAATAATACGATTTGTTATAATTTTTATTTTGATTAAATATTAAATCACACTGTTTTTATTTCTAGATATATTTCCAAGGATCTGGCAAAGATTGTCGTCTTCATGTTCAACATTTGAATTATTTGAAGACAAATGATGTATCATTTTCCTTATATCAAGAGAACAGCAATGATGATTATAATACTATCAACACTGTTCAAGAATTAGACATTGATAAACCTGTTGAAAGTGAGTGGACAAAATATCTAGACTCAAAGGAAGAATGTCTATCTAATGCACAAAATTCATCTTCTGATAGTATTCATGAGACTGAAGATATGATAACAAATGAAAAATGTAATGCTGTAAATAATAATTTATGTGATTCTGAAGATATTGTAAATGATTTTGTAAGTGAAAATATTGCTGATAAAATGGAAAAGACTACAAGTTCTACAAGTTATAATTGTAGAATTGAAGATAAATGCAATTTACAAGATAGAGATAAAAACAAAGATCATAATGATTTTGTTAACATTTTTGAAACTTATAGTGAATTAGATGATCCTATCGATATTTAATTTTCATGAATGATTAAATAATTTCTATGTAAATTAATAAAAGAATACTGCAGAAACCTACAGTATTTGAATTAAATATATCATTTTCCTGAAAAGTAACATTGTATTACAGAATTTAATACAAAAAATTCAAAAAAATATATCAAATTGCTTTTTTCACAAATTTTAATATATATTCTACAATTTCAATTAAATGCATAAATTATTTACCTACTTCTCATTATCTATATACATACACATGTATTTTTGGTAACTAAATAACGTTTTTTTAATTTATAATGTTTCCTATATAAAGAAAATAATACCGCAGAGACAAAATGTTTGTTCTTCTAAATTCTAGACTTAAATACATCGTTTCCTTTTGTTACATTTTTTTTCTAATAAAAATAAATGTAAATGACAGTTTAGTATATAATGTAAAGAAGAGAGGAAAGGTAGAATGCTAATTGAAAGATGTTATTACATACATTTTTTAATTTTTATATATCTAAAATAAATAATTTGAATTTGTAAACTATTACAATATCAATAAAAAACTCATATAATATACTATAAAGATAAGTAATTAAAAAAAAAACAATTATATAGCCGAAGACTGTACATGTTAGAATATATATATGAATTTATCATTTTATTTTATCTTTATTTCTTCCTAGTTATATATATGTCAGCATTCTACTTTTCCTCAATATATATTATGCGTTACTAATAATCATTTTACTAAAACCGCTGTGCTAAAATAATATGAGGACAAATACGATTATTTATCGTATTAGAAAAGAGTCAAAGTCCCAAATAAAAATTTTGTAATTACAGTAATTTTATGTTTTTGAACAATCTTAAAAATTCAACTAAAGCTTAGAGCTTATCATCTATTCTTGCTTTAGAATCAATATTATGATATACCAAGAATATCGATGCTTATAAATGTTTTGGCAGTGCATTACGTAAAAATATGTGTACATTTTGTCATATAAAGGTAATAAGGGAGTTAAAAAAAATGGCAGCATTTGATAAACATTTCTAATTGTTACACAAATAATACATTACAGAAAGATTGTAATTGGCAAGGGAAGATAAAGTTATTCTTTTCGTTGTGTGTTCAGTCTTCTATTACACAGCTGATTTCAGTAAAGATACTCTAATAAATACTTTTTATGTAATAAGAAAATGTATATTGACATTGGTTAATATCGACATGTTAACAGTGAGAAAAGTAATAATATTGTCAAATTCAATTTATTAATTTTTAAACAAATGCGATTAGTCGTGACTTATATTATAAAAATTTCAAGATATACTTAGACAAGTTGCTTGCACAATAAATTATTTTCTCACTAATTCTTCAAAAAATGAATAAATTATCATCAAAAGACATTTGCGAAATAGAACAAAATTACCTAACTACGTCTTTAATTATTTATAGTCCCAATTATATAAAACGTATATAAATCATATAAAAATTTCATATTTTATATATTTATAAATGTGCTCCACACGGTGCATATGACATTTCTACAATTAAATCTGATAGTAGCCATAAAATGTATTGAAAACATGCACAATGTGGATGACGAAGGTCTAATAAAATCGAGTTATTAATTTAAATATCTGCTAATATAAGCTCGGTCTCTTCATTATTTATTACTAAATAAATTAGATTACTAAATGCATTGCGAAATCAATATATATCTAAGGCAATTTGTCACGAAATCGTTGAAGCGTAAAAAAAAAGATAAATCAGTATTAATGTCTATAATTATGACGTCGGGGATTCACTGAATCTTGATGATGTCGCCAGCTAGTTTGCCAGCTTCTACTACGCCTATTCCAACTAAAACAAAATGATATTGATATTTACATTATCATATTTGATTCAATTATTTTTAATATTTAAAAATATCTCTATACTTACTTTTGTAACTTCTTTCGTCTTTTATTAGGTGGACTACCAAGTTCGCTTTCGCGTATAATTTGTAACGCCGAAGGTACGAACATATCTTCTGCTAAAACAATTTATAAGACTTTTATTATTTAACATATAAATAAATATTTTTTTACAAAACGTACCGAATGCATCATTATATTTTCTTTTTGAAATATATCGTTGATGTTGCTGAAGCTGCGGCATAGCTTCTCTAGCGTTACCAACTGTACAATCCCATGTACCTTTACAGCCCTTCAAGTGTTCCAATTGATCGTGCAGATAAGATTTTTCAGTGAGTGTCAAAGATGAAGCTCTATTCCATTGTTCAAATGGGTCTATGACGAAAAAATGTAAATCAATCATTTTTTCGTAAACTCTTGTTCCTTAAGATACCTTTCATACGTACCGAGTCTTAAATTATAATATGTTACTAATCCTGTGGTAAATTCGCAGTACAGAAAATCGTGCGTCTTGTTAATTGTACGTATGCACGAATATGTGTTATTATTAGCATTCATGCAAAAGCAAAATGGTCCCGCATTCCATAGAGGTGCGGTACGCCAGTGATCGTTATCGTGCTCGAAGCAATTCATTTTTTCCGTTAGACATTCCTTTTCCAGCTTTGCCTTCTTTCTGAGTTTTCGCTCTTTCTTCTTTAAACGCTCCTCCTTCAATCTTCGTCTTTCTTCCCTAGCAATCTCTTTCTCATCTTTTTTTGTATCAGGCTCGCAATAACATTTATGTCGTGCTTCTAATGGAGTGTTTAGCATTGGTGGCAGACGATCGTTGTTATTAATTAAACCTAAAGTAAAAATTATGTAATAAAAAAATATCTTTAAATATCCTTGGATTAAAATTAATCAAGATTCACACCTTGTTTGTGTTTTCTGTCAGGAGATTCAAGAATAGTAACGTCGATTCTCGCTGGTCCAAGAATACCTGATGTCCTATTCTTTTGTACCTTAGGATATCTCTTCATTGACGGTGTAGTCGATAATATAATGGATGTATTTCGAGGTCGACTGAAACTTTTATCGATAGCCGGATTAGTTTTTGGCACCTCCGTCATATGTATCGAAGTCATTGTTATAGTCGATCCAGATTCAGTAATTGTGATCGATTCCGTAGTATGATCTCCGCTGGAATCGTTATTTCTCCTAAATACTTCTGAATAATGAGTTCCTTGCCTCGCAATGCTTGATTCTGTAATCGTAGTAGCAGGAACAGTCATAAATTTATGATTGTGTTTCTCGCGAATAGGATTTTGCGTAGACAATGTCACATCGCTAACATATGTTGCATTCGCGCGTGGGATATCATCGTGTACACTATTTGTAAATAGCGTATTGTTTCTACGATGATGATGCGTTTTTCTACGCCTTTGCGGTTTATCCTCTTCGATTTCTGTTCTGTTCGTAGGTGTCTCCTTAATCTTCTGACGACGAGGTTGTTTCTTCGGTTTAACTGTCGTTAGAATCATTGTCGTTGATGTTTCAGTCTCTGTTGTAGTTTCGATAGAATTATATTTGTCGGGCTTCTCTTCTGTTGTTGACGATTTTTCATCGCTCGGAATAGTATTAATCTTCGTAACAGACTCCGTAGTCGTGTTTGTGATAAGATCTGCAGTGGTATGAGCAATTTTATCGTGCTTTTTATGATGGCGGCTTACATGTCCCTTTGGAGAATGATGGTGGGTTTTGTGCGAACTGCGAGTTTCTTCTGCATCAGCAAGCTTCTCCTCATTATCCAAAAATTGTGGTCGTTTGATCATTAAGTGCCTGCGAATCTCCTGCAAATACATAGACGTCATAAAACTTAATTAAAAGATCAATATACATTATACATATCATATTATATTGTATTAATACAATATTTATACAATTTATATATTTATACAATTTACTTTCAACGTTTCCAATTGCATTCGCATCTCTCGGATTTGGTGCTCGATCTCTCGTCTGGATATTCGCCATTCGTTAGGATCTTGATATATAGCTTCGGTACAATTTACACCCCCTTCTGGTAAAACCAAACATTTTGGCGACAGTGATTTTCCTACTTCGGATGATAAGTGACGAACTTGAGTTTGCTAAAATAATAAATTGCTTATATTCAATAATAATATATATAAAATTATATTATGATCCCAACATTTCATCAAATGTTACCTTCAAGTCATCTAGTTCTTCTTCAATGCTTTCCATAATCTTTGTGACATGTTCTATAGTATCCTTCTTCATCACGTTTCTCCGTACTCTCCGATGCCTTTTTATTACATCATTCAAGTTTAATCGACCATTAACAATCTTATCTAAAGAAGGATCAAAATCATTTATCGAGTAGCCATAATCCAAGTAGTCGACAATGTATTTGTTTAATTCGTCAGTTTCATCGGAGTTCTCAATTCTCATATTACTGCCGGTTCTGAAATACATGTTATACAGAGTTTCACAATAAAAAGCTCTTCCGAATTCTGCGATATTTAAAATTATTTTCGTACCTATTAAAGTTTTTCTTATATTCTTCGTTTACTTCTCGCGCCAGCATATCAATCTCCTGCATCATATCATCATCATCTTCCTCGTCAATCGCGCGTCTGTCTCTATCATCCAAGTCAATGTCATTATCAGATTCTTCATTATTTTCCTCGGCTGATATGATATCTCGCTTGCCTATGTCAAATTATTTTTCATTCATTTTAATTCAAATTTAATTCATATCAAAAGGTTAAAGTGAAGCCTTTGAGAGCCAATACAAATTGTAATTATAATTTATTGATTTACTCAGAGCTTTTATTTGAATTATTTGTTTAATTCATTTCATAACAATTATTTCAATAATTTAAGAGAATAATTTGTAAATTTCTAGGATAAAAAGTCAAGCTTAAATTTATTGGGAAATCTTTATTATTGAAGCTTTTATTTTTTTCTTTGATAGATATGAAAATGCAGAACAATAATAACATTAAGATCACCTCGTTTGATGAAGAATCCCGCTGTATCATCATAAGGATCCACAGGCCGGCGGTCCTTCGTGAAACCATATCTCTGTCCATCGTAATCGTTAGACTCGAGCCTCGTGTAAATCACGCCGTTGGGGGTAAAACAAGCGCACTTTTTGGAAACCTTTTGCGGCGGTGGAGGCGCCGCATATCTGCACTTGTGCCGTCGCCAGCGGTGCCCGTCTCTCTCGCATCGCCACTTCTGTCCGGGGATACAATCGGTCTGCGCTTCTGGTCGCGAGCACTCCGCCGCGAGACGCTCGTGCTTTGTCGCATAGGGCGCATGCATCGGATGCACCCTATTGTCGAGATGTGGATCTGAGCCTAAGACACAAATGCACTTGCAGCAATGAAAAATTTGTTTCAGATTAATTTCATTTATCAGATTCCCTGATATGCGAATCTGTAAGATGTTTGTAAAATTAAAAAATGGGAATTTTCAGCAAAATTTCGACGAGATTTTTCCAAATATTTTTCCAAAAATTTCTTTTTTGGAAATATTCGTTCATTATATATGGTTTTGTTAACTTTCTGTGCATATGGATGCAAACACATCCCAAGCTAAAAACGTAAATAAAAATTTGCCGAATTTTCAAAATTTTCATAGGATATTGATGATTCGTTATCTGTGATATATTAACGTTAAAATATTTGTACACAGACAGAAGATTAATATTTATATTATTTGTGACTGTTATCGCTCCAACGAGGAAACTAAAGTAATCATATTTGAAATCACTGATCTCTAATGAAAGCGGATGCGAAGTGGTTTATAATATCTAGAAAACGGAGTCATAGAGGGATCGACTTCATATTCATATGCAAACAGACATTCATATGAAGTTAAACATAACGCAACATAGTATTACAGACCAACAGAACTCGAATTAATTCCTCGAAGCTTGATATTCGACGACAAGGAAGAATACTCGATAATATCACTGCAGATTTTAGCTAAAAAAAAAAGAATCGTTGGAATCAAGCAGGTTTATATCCATTTCTATCAATGAGATTAACTTTAATCTCAATTTTAACTTACTTTTTATCTTTTTCTAATTCTTAAAACTACAGACAAATAGAAAGTGAATTAAATCGAGATTAAAGTTAATCTACATTGATAGAAATGGGCATTAGAACCCGAATGTTGTATATTTCCTTGCGCGGAAATCTCCCTTAAAAAAAAAAATCCACCCCAAATAGTTCTTGATTCCATAATACGTACATACAAAATCTCGAGATTTCCTGTGCATTTGGAGAAACATCATCATCGATAATGTTCATACATACGTTTTGCTTTTACTGGCATTACGTTTATCGCCAAAAATACCCTCGCGACAAAGCTCTCTCTCGATAATCTCGAGAGCAGGATAACAGGAAGAAGGATGCGCCCCGGCTCAATCCCGAGGACCGGGTATTTATGCTAATGCATACCAGGGAAAGAACTTGTTCCTCCGCGCGTGTACGCGTAATACGCACAGCATCTGGTGTAACGGTAGGTTTTATAATGTAACGCTGTGCTGTACGCCCAGAGCATCTGCTCTTGTCGAATCAACGGATCTATCTATCCGAGTTTTCGTAAGATTAATATTGCTCTGCCTTGACGCTTCCTAGAGCTTCATTTTACAATAGTCATTTTATAACGTGTAATTGGCAATTTCTAATCTAATTTTTCTAACAAAAATAAAATTTAAAAAAAGAAGATAAAAATTGATAATTTCTATTGGATTATCATTAACTAATTTTAATATTGAGAATATAATTTGAAATGTAATGAGAATTTGAACAATCTCATTGATTCCAATAATCCGATGAATGTAATGATCCTATGAATTAATTATTCAATTTATTATCTATTTATATTTTATCGTCAGAGCCTTGGTCATTTATTTGATTAGAATACATCTAATTTTCATACTATACGTAAAAACGTTTTGTCAAAATAATCACCGCGCGAAAAATCCAAAGAATTGCTGTTAATAATTAAAACGAGAGACAATAGTAAAATTGATTCATATTTAACGAAATAGAAAATAAAAATGCAATCTCTTCCTATATGTTTTTATCAATTTACAATATAATTAGGATTACGATTTGATTGTATATGTATTACCAATTGTATATAATTTTTAAATACAACAAACTATGTCTAACTCCATCTAGAGTGTAAAAATTGACAATAGGAAAACACGACTGTTGAATATATATGTTATCCATATAAACATATAAATATACTTTTTGAGACATACACGTACAACATATCTTATTATTATCGGAAAATATAGAATAAAATATGAAATAATATGAAATATATAAATATGAAATAATTCTCATGTATTCCCTTTTATTACGATATATATTACGATATATTAATATAATCTGATTTTGATTTTTAATTGTTGGTTTTTTGTTATATTTTGTTTTATCAAAAAATAAAGAAATTCATCGACTATTATTTTCATTGGCATTATTTTCTTTATCTGGCGACAATTTATGTTTGCTACTATTTGGTAGTACTATTTATTTTCCAAAAATTGGAATAAAAATATTATTATATGTATAATAATAGAAAATGATTTAATTCTGTTTTTAATTATAACTAATTGTGTGTATTTTTAAATACAAGAAACTATTTCTGTTTGGCTTTATCTAAAGTGAAAATTGACATCTACGAAACACAATTGTTGAATATGTATTGTATGTTATCCATGAATATAATTATAAACATATTTTAGATGACATATCTTATTATATAGAATAAAATATGAAATAACTCTCATTGCATTTTTTTTTAGACAAAATTACTTCAATATTTTTTAAATGACAAAAAATCCAATTCGTCAAAGAATCATGTTCTGTTAAAAAAAGAAAATAGAAGTAGAATAAAATCTTTCTATTTAAACTCACTCGTCTCATCGATCATTGAGTCCTCAAAATCCTCATCATCAGAGATATCCTGATCACTTCCGGTGTCATTCTCTATGAATCGATGCTCTGTTTCAACATCCGCATCTGGATCAGTAATATCATCGTCCTCCCCTTCTGGTGTCGAACTCAACGGCCGCTTGACTTGGGTGACATTTTGTCTCCTGGCTTCTCGCGCCTTCGATTCAGCGATAGATTCCGGAGTTTCACGGCGGCCAGAGGATTCGATCAGGAATGTGTCGGGCCACTTGAACTTCGACCTTCTGCCGTGCTTGCTACTGTAACGGGCTTTAGTCACAAGCGAGATCGATACGGCGCGAGAGGTTTACTTTGAGAAAAAAATATTGCGCTTCGCGATAACGGGATTATTACTGTTATAATAATTTAATGGAGCTGCATGACGGAGATTTTAACTCGCTAGCTTCGTAAAGTCTGTAAAAAGTCACACTGCAAAAAGGACGTTTTTAACAACGTAACTTCGTCTAATCAAGTCAGAAAGTTCTGACAAATTAATGAAATTATAAAACAGGAATTTTAGCTCAGTATGGACTGAAATTCGGTTATGTGACTCGCATTAAAGTTAGATATTTAGGAACGTTAAACTCGAACATGCAATGGAAAATTATTACATTGAGAATTCATCGTGGGAATCATGCGAGTGACATAACGCGCCGTACTAAATGATCAAGATCTCGAGGTCAATATACTAATATTCAAGCAATTAAGTTCCAGCAAGAAGAAATAAGATTGATATAATTATTGAATTTTCTATAGATAAAATCTCACTAGAAAAAAATTCAGTTAAAAAATATTTCAAGAACATTTTCAGTAACATACAATAATACAATTTATTTTACTGAGAGAATGATACTGTAAAATTGACAATTTTAGTTAATATGAGTAAATAAGTAAACAGCTTTTTCAATATTATGAGATTTTTGTAATGATACATCCTGCATAATCAGCTAGAAAATGAGAGAAAATATTTGAAGTGTCAGTACATATACATATATATATATATATATATATGTGTGTGTGTG
>NW_017259187.1:1020454-1032885 GCF_001594045.1 Atta colombica
TACGTATTAATATATTTAATTTTCATGTATTTCTGATCATGTAGACGTTATTAAAGTGCAACGACATGAACTTGAAGATTTAAGTGCATGACCTCAAGAAAAACTGTCAACGTTACTCACTTAAGAAAGAGTTTCTTGAAGGAACGACCATCCATCTGTGGTGGCGTCTCGACGCCGGCGATATCCAGAAACGTCGGCGCCAGATCGATGTTCAAAACTATGTCGTCTACTCTGCAATATTATGCGGATGTTTTATTGCGACCCAATATCGGGTCCTACACTTTCCGATGTTTATTTGTTCTTAAACGAGTTTCCGTAAACGAAAGCCAACGCGCAAGTTTCGCGGGTAACAGCATTATAATGACCTCTCACCGCAACTTCATATATCCAATAAACCTCTTATAGCCATATAGCTGTATTTTCAGAACTTGACTTAAAGAACGTTTAACGATTTCTCGACATTTATTGATGTTCATTTACTCTCAGAGATATATTAGACAGACATACATTAACAGTTAAAAATTTTATTATAGTGTTATTACAAGGAACGATTTTATTTCTTCTTGAATTTAAGTCTAGTTCAGCTTAAATTTATCTAAGAAAAGAGAAGGTAATAAAAAAAAAGAATTTAATATAGTATATCTGATGAATCATATGGCTCATTTGATAATCATTCACATTTAATACATCAAATATAAATAGAAACATAATAGAAAATAGGGAATATAATCTGTTCCTATCGTTTTTTACTAGTTTACAATTTATTTTCTGTTCTCAAAAGTTTCGTTTCTATATGAATATATATAATATTTTTTAGAAGAATCAATATAATTTTACAAGAATGTTATTCGCTCTTTCAGACATCGTCCGCTTTTTCAAATTTCAGATTCATAATCTATTATATAAGGATTAACTATTCTTATAATTCAAGTTCTCCATACTTAAATTAAAGAAAAAAATTTTTCAAAATTACAAAAATTAAAATTCCTTTAATTTTTGAGCAAATTCCCATAATTATGAATATCTAAAATTAAATATGCAATTGAAACAACTTACATGGATCCAGGTTCGATACCAGGACCTCTAATAAGGAATGGCACTCGTACATCGAATTCGAATGGAAAGCTCTTGCCTTTTATAAGTCCGAACTGGCCCAAATGATATCCGTGGTCGGACGTATAAATAATATACGTGTTATCTAGTTCACCCAGATCCTTTAATTCTTGATAAATCTATCGTAAAATAAATAGTAACACGTATTGAACTCTAATTTTTGTTAAAAATAGTTCTCCAGAAATGATATGACTATACAATTAGATTCTCTTCTTCTAAATTTCAAACGTTTTACACTAAACAAATAAATTTTAGTAAATCATTTATTTAAATGGTACCAATAAAATATTTATTAAATATAAAGATATATTTATTTGGTACAAAACAATTATTTTGATTTAACTATTTTGCTTTAATCATTTCTTTTTATTGAATAAATATTTATTTACTGGGAATTTAATTGGCACTATTCAAATAAATATTTACTAAAATTAGTATATTTTTTCTCAGTGTAAGTATAATATATATAGGTAATTGTGCGCAAATGTTAACCGTACTCTATCCACAGCAGCGTCGACGCTCTGCAAAGTTTGCAATCGTTTTGTCATTAAAAGATCTGTAAACTGCTTGTGAATGGGCTGCATCTTCTGCGTAACTTGAAGTATCCATTGTTTGTCGGGGTTCGGTGCATAATCATACGCTGGCGTACTGAAATGCAAAACGAACATAATTTGTTAATCTTACTTAATATTGTTGTGATCTTATAAACACATTTAAAATTTAATTCTTTTTGTTTATTAGAGAAAACGATTTGAATATTTTCCAACAAAGGTAACAACAAGATTCAATTTTTAGTAATATATAAACAATTTAATAGTTTATACATTATTAATCTCTAAAAATAAAGGAAATATTTCATGTGAACAAAATTATTGCTTCAAACTGTATATAATATATAACTGTATAATAATGAATAATTTATATTAATTAGAATATAAAGACAAATCTAAATAATAAAAAGATTTGGTTTTGATATCGATAATTGGTCATCTACTAATTAAATCGCATGTATTATACTGTGCTAAAAAACAAGAAAAACAAAGAATGTTTATAATTATTTATCGCTTAAATAATCTGCAATGCCATACTAAAAAATTATCATTATTCTCTTTGAAAATCCGAAAAAGTTTCCTTTATAGAAGCTCTGGTTATATGTATATTTTAAAAATGCTCTTATAAGATGTCTTAAAGCAAGAGAAATCACGTTACACCAAAGTTTTCCAATATTCGGTTTTCGTGATGTTCAAGATATGAAAATAATTAGAATAGAATATATTTATTACATTCAATTACATAGTTACAAAGGGAGATATAAAAATAATTAACGATTTTGTTTGAAAAATAATCAACGGTTTTAAATCCCTACAGTCTCTTTCAACGCGATTTCTCTTTTGCGAAAAATCCATCGGCGGCTAATTTAAAGTCGCGAAATCTTAGCTATTGCGTGACGCTGTTCTTAATTACAATCACGATCTGTTAGTCTTGAGATCTTAACAAGAACCGGATTTAGGAACGTGGAACACAGTTTTGTCCCAGAAATCCTAGACAGTTAGACGAAAATTAAATTAATCTCCCGTGGCCAGAGCGAGGAATCGCCAGTGAGACAGCAAAATGAGGATCATAGGTGGATGTTTAAAATGAACCGTCGCCGCCTCGTTCTCTACCTCCAATTACGTGAGACACGAAATTATGGATAATTGACCCTTCATCTTCCTTCACGTTCTTTAGAGGTGCTCATATCAGAATTTTTGTTTTATTTACGGGTTTTCAATGAAAACAGATTCGAAAATGATTACGCATGTTTCGCATATGTTTAATATATTACATTTTTAATATATTCTTGAAAAGAGACCAAGATTTTATACATCTACCTACGATTTATGTAACTATAGTAATATAAAAAATAAAACAATTTCAAAGAAACTTCATTTATAATAGAAATGTTTAATTTAAAATAATATATTTAATAAAATTAAGACATTATTCTATAAAATATCTATAAAATCTATAATATATCTATAAAATACTGGAACTATAGAATTATGAAAGATATTATTAAAGATATTATTAAAGAAGAAATGACTTCCATTAAAAAATCTATACAAATGTCTGTAGAAAACTATATTTTCATGCAATAACATTTAGATTATACTTATAAATGCGTAACACGATAGAGATTAATGATAATACAATACTATCGTTAATCGATCCTGATATCGAGGAGTACATGAGAATTTTCTGAAGTATATAAATTATCATAATTTACTGCATTTAAATAAACTATGATACTAATTTTCTGCTGCTTTCAAAAATTTATAATCAAGAAGAAGACAATCGTATTAATTTTGAAATGGAGAAGAATGCTATTTTCACCGTGTAACGCACGCATGGACCGTTCGTTTCGTCTCGACTTGACTCCTTAATTGCAGCCTATTCTGCGCTCGTCGTCTCACCCCATGACCACTTAACTCGTCCGCGAGACACCGCGAATTATATTTACACCCAGACGAGTGTCATTGCTTGCTCTCTCTTTTATTCCATTCGTCTCCGCGCGACTTCCTTCTTTTGCCTAGAGAAGAAGTGCATGATTTGATGACACAAACAAATTAAACAGAAATAAAGCAAATATCCTGCAAACGATAATCGAATTGATTATCTAGTATTAAATTATCACATAACTTCTGCCCGAGTCCATCACACACAAAATGACATAAGCAGCATAAACGTAATATAAAGCCGCAGGACCGATCAGCATCCGATACAAAAAGGCTATATTGATTTATATAAGAGACTTATTGGTTCAATGATCTTATGCTTACGTAACTTATATCATTTTATGTGATGGCTCAAACAAGAGTAAATTTTAGCATAAGCTGATTTTAGATAAATGCAGAACGTCATCGGAAACAAACACATTCTTATTTGATAAATATTATAGATATTATATATTATTATAAAAATATTATTTCGAAAACTGTTATACCATTATAACAAACATAATTAATTAAACAAAATATTTTTAGATCAAAACATTTTCGAAAAAAATTTTCATCAGTGGAATTATACTAGTTAAAGATTGATCATTTTTTTCAAATTCACAAAATTTAATTTAAATATTCTGCTTGATAATATATAATCTATAATCATAAAAGTGTTAGAATATAAAAAGACGGGCAATGTTGCGAAACAAAGTTTCTTTGTTGTATAAAACGAAGATATTACCCACGCATTTACGCACACGCGTATGCATAATAATCATATATGCATAAATAATCGAATTTTATCTGATGTCTCGAAGATCCATCGAGTCAAGCGAGTTTACGCTCAAGAAGTTGCGTAGGAATTAAACTAAACTCCACGGCTGTAAATTAAGGTGTGTAATCTTTTAACATCGTCTATTTATGCGATTATAAACGGATCTTATAAGTTTCCATTTTCGATCACAAACACGTTTATTCGCAGTTGCAATTAACTGCAATTGCTTCTCATGTAAGAAATTGATACGGAATTACAGAATGAAATTAGAAAATTGAATGTTTTAAGTACATGCAATGCTCGAGACTTTTTTTTTTCATAAAGAAAAAAAAAGGATTTCTAATTGAGAAATTTTACAATCATAAATATAGACATTATTCTGCCAAGATATTAAACTATCCTTAAAACCTATTATTAATTTAAAATAATTATCCTACGATGCACTTAACACCTTTATAGATCGAAAGAGAATTAGATTAGCATCATACTGGCGATTGCTTAAAGGTGCACCGATAAAAGCGCTCTGAAAGCACGTTGCCGTGCATGCCGCTCGACACATTAATTTCTGTCGATTAGCTTTTGAGTGGCACGACATGGGAACGCCGTGATATACGAGCGCAAAATGAAAACCTTGGTATTAAAACGCTGGTCGACATTCTGCGATCATCGCGTAAATGGCCGTAATGTCGCGCCGTAATTAAATATAATCTGCATCGAGGTGTGTTAAGCATTTTTGCGAAAGCATGCGCGATAATATTTCGTAATCATTCTTTCGCTGGTTTTTTTTTCACTGTGCATTCAATGCATATTTAACTAAATGTAATTTCCCATCTCGAGCGATTTTTGTGTCGAACAAATAAATTCTAAATTTCTATTTGATAGTTTTCAGTATTACGAATCACTTTCGGGAAATAGAATTTTTAGAATGACACTCGTCGAACAATCGCTCTCAATCTCGCCGGAAATTTTTACAATCGAGAATCGGAGCCAGACAATAAAGTTTTACAGACACATGTTGTGGGATCGCGGAGAGAAAATATATTGAACTCGGAAATATAGCGTTCAGGAATAAAAAGAATCTTAAAATCTAAACTTTTTTGGAAAATTGTAATTTTTTTCAAACGTATGAAAATTAGAAATTGTATTGTGCTTCCTTTTCTTCAAGTACATCGTAATATTTGTTGTAATAACAATAATAATTTATGCCCCTAGTATTAGATCGAAAGTTTCCTGCTTATGTTCCATTCCTTTAGAAGTAATTAGCGCTCTACACACTCTTGATTAACAAATTCTTAAGCAAACTTCTCGTGTTCTTCACGTCTTCGCGATGACGAGCGATGAAGAGACAAGTGGATGATAAATCATCCAGAGCAAAGCTCGTTCGTTTATCACAAAACGAGATGAAATTTCAACGAGTTTTTCTCCTATTTTCTCAGAAATCTGGTAATGAATCGCATGCCGTCACCAGATGTACATTTACGCGACCAAAAGCTCTTTTTACTCTTGGCAGGAGATAAACGCGTTTATAATGTCACTATTTTCTCAACATTCATATTACGCGAAATTCGGTGCTGAAAATTTACACACAACAACGGCACGCGAAAGTTTACAAGAATCAATTTATATAGGGTGAGGCACAAGTATGTTTTAAAATTTTGTAAATATATTTCTGAATAAAAGAAAAAAACAAATGTTCTTATGAGCATTAAGTCACAAATACTTCATTGATGAAATAATAAACATAAATACATAGTACCAAATAATAATTTTATTTAAGCTTCAAGTGAATATTTTTTTTTACAAGAGACGCCCTTCAAAGTGCCCTCTATCATTTTCCATACATGTCTGAGTATGATGTATGTACGCATGATTGGCATCGTAAATATCAAGATTTTTATAGATCATCTGCATGCACACATTCCTATAGGTCCTCTTCATTTGTTAACTGCATGGAAAGAACGAATGTGTTGAAATATTTAAAATTTTGTTGGATACAGATCTGACAATAATTTTCGAATCATAAAAATCATTTTGCTGGAAACTTAAACTAATTGCTAAAATATTAAAATTTTTTGCAGCATTGTTTATCATTTTTTAGTTTCCAACATAATTATTTTCAGACCTGTATCCAACAAAATTTTGAGTCTTTCAGCAAAATCGTTCTTTCCATATGAGGTTTCATAGATGATGATCTTCAAATGATCCTTCAAACAAAAATCTAATAGATTCAAGTCCGATGATCATTTAAAATTTATTTGTATCCATATTATTTTGATTTGAACATTTGGAATCTAATATTCATATTTTGTTCTTCTTTTTTATTCAAGAATATGTTTATGAAATTTTAAAACATTCCAACTTAAATTATATTGATCACTCGCTGCAATATTTCTCTTTTTCTTTCACTTGGACAGTACAATGAATTCTAATAAGATTGCCAAAAGGATCGAAGGTATTACTTTAAATTCCAACACTGTTTTGTAGATTGTTTAGAAAATCGTTACCAGAATCTGAATTATTATCAGAAGTGTCATTTTTCGATCTACTCTTGTTACATGATCAATGTTTCATCGTGTCTAGACAACGACAAATAAAAGCTTCATCGAGGAACCGCACATCCGCACTATCGTTCCACTTTTGTTCCGAACCTCTGCGACGCGTTGTGTCGCTTTTTTTTTCTCTTTTCGCAGCTGTGCGTAATAATATCTCTCTCGCGTGACGAACGCGGTTCGTAAGAGTGTGCTCATGGTGGTCTAGGGCACTCCATCATTCGAAGCGATGTCTATCCGGTCTAGGACCGCATATACATGCGCTGACGCTCGATATCATTCGCGTCTTCCATCCCCGCAACCCCTCGTATTCCGGACGTGGGTTTTCGCGCGGGCGGAGATAAACCGCGCGAATTTACCGGCCTCCGACATGGATGGAACACGCGCCGCATTGTTCGGAAGGAGTGAAAAGCACGATGGGGTCCGGCTCGTCGACGCCGACGTCGCGTCGAGCCAAAAGGGAGGGGGGAGGTCACCCCCGCATTCTCGTATTTCCCGCACGGCGACAATCCTTATTGTCGGGTCGCGCGTTTCCCGTCGTACGTTATCAGACGGATGGAAGAGTGGTTTGCAACAGCGAAAAATAATAGACGCGCGCGACTGGGTTCGATGAAGTTGCGGTCGTCATGTCAGTGTCGACTCGAACGAGCTAGGCTCATGATATCGACGACAAGCGACCCGGAATAATGTCGAGGATGCCAACCGCATATAGAACTGCCCTTTGACTTGTTTTCCATGGGAACTGACTCTCGTTAATTTTTGCTGAAACCACCGAGTTCCCAAAGATTGTATTCATCAAATCGAATAGCATAAAAACATACTTGACTTCATCATCGTATACGAAAAGAACGGTTTTGTTGAAGTATCAAAACTAAATTTGAAAATAAATTTTATTGTTATCAAAATAATTATGTCGAAACTGATTACTAAGATGTCAATCTTCTTGCAATATTGCTCATCATGCTTGAATATCCTACATAATTGTTTTGATTATCCAATACAATTATTGTCAGAGCTAAATTTTCAGATATTTCAGCAATATCGTTCTTTTTTTGTAGTTTGCTTGAATCCTATTTCTAAGATGAAACGATGAAGTCATCGGATTAAGTGCAATCGGATAAAGAGAAATTGTGAAGTGCAATCGAATAAAGAGAAATGTAAATCTTCTCGGAGTGGTTCTCAACGAGAAGACTGCATAATCAGAACGAATAATAGACATAAAACAATGAAGCAGAAAGGATCATGTAGTGCGTCTCGCGAAAAGATTATGTAAGAAAAGCAAAACACCCAATGACATGATTAATATTGTATGGCACGATTTGCGATAAAACTCTTTACTTCCAAAGCTAATTCTTTAATTAAACAAATTTATTAAAATTGATTAAATAAATTGATTAAGTTTAATTTTTTAAATTGCGCTTTGATATATCAAAATTGAATGAATGTCATAAATTATGATTTGTACTTTTAAAGCAAATGGCATATGTTTTTTATTTCTTTTCCGAGATCCGAATCAATCATGTAAATGCGAATATTCATAATTGAAGGATCAATTCATTTTTATTTTACGCAATCATGTAATTTAATTTTTACTATATTTATACTGTATAAACTGTAAATATTATCGAATCCAATCAAATAGCAAAACTTCGCTTCAATTAAATTTCATATCAAAGAAGTAAAATAATGAAATCACATAAAAATGCACTTATTACCTTCGTGAAGCAGATGCCACGGCATAATACGTTTATTTACAATTCTCTCAATCGGAAAACGACATTCCATTCACGATGGAATTGGACTTGTGTACACATATGCTGTCTCACGAATGTATCGCTGATCATCGAGCGGACAGCATCGAGAAACGGAACCGGTTTGCAAAAAAGTCTTCGATACCGCGTGCGTTCCGCCGCCAGGGATAAAGTCGCGCTTGCAAAAAATTAGAATAGACAGTCAGAAAGTCTGTCGTACTCACTGATGAGTGGTGACGTTGAAGAAGAGATGCGAGAATTGCGGCGCCGAGTCCTCCGGACCGTGCGGCGCCGGAAAACTGGCGACTAACATTACCGGCTTCCGGGCGAAATTGTGTTTGCTCTGCCTAAGGAAAGCCACGCTATCGTTGGCTATCAGATCCGGATAATAATCCCGACTGTAGTCGAAGCCGTGCTTTATCTTCTTGCCGTTCATGTTGACACTGTAGTTGTAGTAGCGGGAGTTCATTATAAGACCGCCCCATTCTCGCCATCCTGGTGGTATATACGAGCCGTTGTACTTATTCAAATACTTGCCAAAGTATCCTGAAATGAAAACAAAATCGCATGAATTAAATCTCTGGTGAACTATTAAATTTTCAATTTCTCGTTCAATCTCTTGGTATCTCTATCTTTTTAGATTATTGTATTTTAACTCTTTGATACCATCATTTCGTTACGTACTTATCATACTAAGTAAAAAATATTACATAAAAATAAACGAGACTATAAAAATGAATGATATTATAACAATTTTTTTCAATCAAAACACCAGACATAATATAATACCAATCAAATGTATATATCTTCATTATAATAAAAAAGTTATAGGATAGCAGAGAGGAAAACTTCGATATATGCTACACTAGAAATGGCACCAAAAGATTAGATACAATGTAATATTTATATTTTAATTGTGAAATTTATGTATTATTAATTTTCGCGTTTATTGAAAATATCATTTGTCGTTCAGTTCTAAACTTGTGTCCAATAATTAAAATGCAACATAAGTATATATTGAATAGGGTTTTAAGATGTTAGAGACAAAATTCAAGAGATCTCATGAAAAGAATCAGCTTTTATTAAGGAATCTATATTCTCTTTCTCGACGCATTTATAAGAAGTTACTCCGTTGAGTGTGACATTTGACTAGTACTTTTGATTTTTTGTAAAAAGATAAAAAGAGCGAAAATGTAGACTAATATTGTTAGACACACATGTTTATTTACAGTAAATATTGCGTTAATAAACATAAAATGAAAAAATTATAACTCAAATGTATGCTCACATTTAGTAAATATTTCGTTAGTATTATTGAAATAAATCTTTAATAAAATTCAGTAAACTTTTTTAGCATACTTTACAGCCGGTTAAAACAAGAACGCGTAACTTTTTAAAAATGCGTCGAAGGCAAGAGGACACAAGTTCCTTAACAAAAGTCATTTCTTTTGATAAAATCTATGTTCTCAAAAGAAATTTGTTCCTAAGAATACGTTCGATACACATTTCGAAATGCATAGTTTTTTCCAGCAATTATATTTATTAATAATTTAAATATTTTTAATTAATTGTAAGGAATTTTATAAGTTTCCTGCACAATAATTATAAAAACTTTCTTTACTTTACTTAATAAAAGATAATCACAAATACAGAATAGAAATACAAACATAATGTCATGAACTGTTTTGCATAAAAGAAATTTATTTTCTTTTTAAAATGAAAAAAATTAGCTTGTTTATGGGATACCGTCATCTGCAAATACATGAAGGAAAAAGATCAGAGAAGAGGCTGCATGAATTTCTTGTGGAAAAATTGAAAAAGTACACATTTCGCTCGGCTATACTGGTGATAAATCAAAAGGCAATTCCATTTTCCGACTTCTGCTTCTCTGAAGGTTCCTTCCTTCAAGACTCATCCCGTTTGCCGAAACCTGAATTATTCATACGGGACGGCATCAAATAATTAATTCAAAGGCACCACGGTGAAATTCTTTTGGGTCTTCCTTTACTTCCACTTTCGTATATCCTCCTCTTATCCCTGTGCAATATATATATCAATACTTATTTATAACAGTTATATGATAGTAAATTCGCGTGCACAGAACGGTTTTTTGCCAACATCAGACCATCATGCGCGATCAATCACATTTACTTTCGTTTAGCACTAATTAGTGACGCCTCAATAAAGATCGCGGGCATCGTTTCTGTTTCGCTAAACGTAATGATCGACGATAAATGATAAATCTACGATAGATCATGGTTGCAAATATTTATTTGGCGTGAATCATCAGTTCAATTTTGTTCTTAAACGAGGATTCATGACCAGTCATAGCATATGAATTGGAGATTGGGAAACACATTAAAAGTTGAAAATGATTTTTTCAGCACTCTATGTATGACATAATGTAATATCAAATAATGATTTGTTTTATTTATATTTAACAAAACAAGTCACATCGCTTTCACATTTTATAAATAAAGTTAAACATAAATAATTTCTCCTATTTAAAAATATATACATGATTATAATTGAAATCTAAATATACATTCGAATTGACCATCCAATTTTTGGAAGTGGGATCTTGCTTCTCCTTGCACAATAAAATGAAATAAACATAAATTCTCATTAGGCAAAAAGAATTATGGCCAGCGAACTCACTAAGAAGTTCTTCACTTTTTTCTCGATCAACCAGTATCTATGGACACATATGGATGAATTTCTCTGTTCAGATACACTTATGTATTTATAATTCTATCAATCAGACACACATTCGTCATATTCAACAATCATATTTCTCTAACTGTCGATATTATATAAATTTTTAAAACAAAAATTATACATTTAAAATATAGTGCGATTATTTTATTAAAATTGTGACTAGTTATTACGCATCGCACCTGTTGCTTCGAAGAAAACAAAAGCACAAGATAATTCCACAATAGAGAATCGTGCGAACTAAAATTCAGAATGCATGTCGAATGCATTCGATCTTAAAAAAATAGAATCTCTAAATGGATTTAAAGGGGAGCATAGAATGTGATATATTCTATTTTAATAAGTTTAATTTCAAGATTTAATTATATAAAGATTAATCGAGGAATTAAACAAAATTGCGATAAATTTCTTATATTTCTTCAAAAGATAAAAGATAAAAAGTGATTATTAAGGGATACAAATGATATCGTTATATTATTATATGAAAAATATGATACATTGTAAAATTTACAAGTAATGCTTTCATAATACTGAATAATATTAGGTGTAGTAAAAACAAATCCATTATTTTTGCGTGAAATTGAATGGAAAAATAATGGATTTTTTTTTACTACACCTAATACTGAATCATGCACTACAAGTTTAATTAGATTTAAAACTTTGTACATACAATAATATATGAAATACTTGAGAAAAATAGGAAAAAGAACTATAAAGTATCATATTGATGTAAAAATTTTGTCATATTTATCAAATAAAATTGAAAAAAATGTTTCATTAACTTCAAAGCAAAATTGTCACAAACTTCAAGTACATACATTTTCTTATCTAAAGAGAAATTTTTCAATATTTTTTTTAAGGAACTTCAGTTTTCATTTAATACGAGTATAAGACAGGTGGAAAGAATGACATCTTTCGTAGCATATATCTTAATATCTATAAAAAAATTTCAAAATATCCTTATATATAAGATATATTGAAATTATTTTGAGTCAATATTTCTGTATAATAGAATTAAGCAATTCACTAAATAAAAAATATTAAGACT
>NW_017259187.1:1032985-1035081 GCF_001594045.1 Atta colombica
ACTGCTACAAAAAATATTCATTATTAAATAACTATTGAATGACATCAATCAAAAATAATACAAACTCAATTATAGAAGATTTTTCCTTGTTCGTTTTAATATTTACAAAGTCTGATTGAGCGAAGTACAAGAGTTCTTGCACTTTCAAAAATTAATATACCCTCATAATGGTGAATATTCATATGATACCATTCAAGATCGTCTAAATTAAACGGCACGAATGAACTTAGAATATTGTGATGTGCCGGAATATCGGCGATAATACGGAGGAAGTCTGCGATTATTTTAGGAAGTTGTTTCGTGCTGTGAGAGCATTAACCTGCTTTTCGGGATTCTAAGGAAACACGCGCGGCGTGCTTTGGTCCGACGTGATCGTTTATTCGTTCGCATGTCGACCCCGTTCGTTACGACCGAGTGCTGAAACGTTCCCGTACCGAGATTTAAGGGTACATCGCATGCTTCTGCACCACCGCACCACCGCAGCCTAACGAGCTGTTCAACGAACAACGTTACTTCCGCAAAAAAAGACTCGCATGATGAATCGAGATTTCACTTTGTGCGCGAATCGCGCGGATCGTTATTCAGCTTTGTATACTTTCATATTTGTTTCATACTTGTTTTGTATACTTAAGAAAATATCATAAATCCGATCTACCATAGAATGATAAAAAAAATCGATGGAAAGGGGAAAGATTGTGGCAAGCAAATCGGAAATTTTAATTATAGTTGAAATGAGATTCATATGGAATTTAAATCATAAAGTAATGCCTCACAAATTATTTCAAATGTCCTATGTTGTACTGAAATTTTGACATCTCTGAAGAGCAAGAATCAAGATGTTGGACATTAATTTGTTCTTTCATTAAAAGGTGTGTACAAGAATTTTTAGTTCTATAAATTATGAAAATAGTAATAAAAGTTGATAAGAAATTCGATCATCTTTTAGCTCTTATATAGATCCAATTTGCAAAAAGAAAATTATATGTACTCAAGTAAACATAATGAATTATGAAGATTTCTCCAGCTTTCACGCAGAATCGTGATCGTTATCATTTTATTTAATATATTTCTTTTTCGTCAAAATATTGCGTTTCACATTATTATTATTATTATCATTATATGCTTTCATTTGACATATAAGCACACACAGGAAATCAAGACGTTCATCTATCAGTTGTGAAATAGCAGAGATATTTGCCGCCTGTACTAACAAGTACAAGTACGTATTATGGTAATCAAACTTCCTACAGCCACTTGTAACAATACCGCGTCACGTGTCGGTGGGGCTTTCTTCAATGCTAACGGATACAGAAACGTTCTCCTTACGATCGTCGTACGTCATACCATCGGCGTCATCTCCGCCGCTGTCATTATGCATTTATTACGATAGGTCAGATAATGGATCCTAATTTCCTTCATTATTCATGCAAACCTCGCTTGCATCCTAAAGACTTTTCTCTTTATCTCGCCTCTCTTTTCAGTCCACATTTTGTCTCTATTTTCAGTCCATATCTCACGTTAAAATGCTCGCGATTGTAACTGACGTTGCGAAACACAAGTTGTTTATGATAGAATTGAATATGCGATACGTCATTTATTATATTATATTTTTTAGACAAAAATGAAACTCTATGATCCTCAAAGTGAGATTTATTATATAAAATACTTCTCTCTCTCTCTCTCTCTCTCTCTCTCTCTCTCTCTCTCTCTCTTTCTCTCTCATGAAATACATAATGAGAAAAAATAAATTAACGTAAACTAATCATATGTTCTGATCGAGGTAATGATATTAAAATCATAAAATTTGCAAAAATTAGTTAATCCTCGAATTATTAATCAGTTTGACTTCTGAGAGAATTTAAATTAAGAATTATTGTTCTATTTCCAATTATAATTGTTCATGTTTTAAAGTACGAGAAATTATTTACATTTAGCTCCTAGAAACTAAACATAACATACATTTACATACATACATTACTACTAAATTATTTTTCTATTAAAAAACATTTGATGTATAAAATATTAAAATAAAATATGTTAAAAATTATTGTAAATTTTTGGTAAATCTGAATATATATTTGATTATATACTTGAAT
>NW_017259187.1:1035181-1054406 GCF_001594045.1 Atta colombica
ATAAATCACGAAAAGTAATGCTTTTCTAGAAAATGTCTGCATATCTTACTCTCTAAAAATTATAATTTTAAAAATAAAGAAAACATTCTATGGATAAAACAAACCTCTGAAATATCAAATAAATACTTATACATACTTCTTTTACTCGTCAAATTTTTTTACTCATTAGATTCCAAAATCGTGCACTTTAATGGTGAGAATATCTCTCGTGACAAGATTCTCTCGCGAAAATGACAAAGAAAATTTATCATCTGGTCAGTATTCAAATTTATTATCTGGTCAGAAACACCCTGGGACGATAACAAAAAACAAGTTCCTTCCTTTCCCTAAAACACCAATCAGTACTTTGTGAAACACGTTCCTTTATTGCGAATTCGAGATAATCATTTCTTCTGATAATTCGATGATCGGAAAGCTTTGTTGAATATTCTTTAAATGCCATATCCATACAGTAAGATTTTAAGATCTCGGATAATAAATAAGCAATTTTATTACCTCCAACTTTTCATTTCATAATATATGATTTCATAATCATAATATATGATTCTATTCTAGTATAGATACAATTTCTGCTTTTGTGTCATTCTTTACAAATGTGATTGAATTCTTAAATAAAGTTAAGTACAATACATGTAACATGCGTAATATGTTGCTACAAAATTATTAATTTCTAATTCAACTTTACATATTATAAAAATTTGTCATTTTCTATCTGGAGTGAATCTAATTTAAAAATATATTATTTTTTAAATTATTATATATTAATACACCTTCGACAAAATCAACAATATTTTATATTCTGCATGATATTATTATGCAAATATCTGTAAGCGAAAGTGTGAGATTGAACTGAAAAGGGGTCTGATTCAATCAGGTCGTGCAAGATTGTAATATAGTCGAGACGAGTTTCATACGAGTATAGCCATCGAATCGAAATGTAAATGTATGCTAGGGGCAAGGTATGAGTTTGTCAAGCGAGAAACTTATATCATCAACGATCATTCTTGAGAAAATCATGAAACGGAGTAACATATCATGGCAATTAACCGCCTTCGGCCGCGAGTCTAAACGAATTTATCTTGACAAATCTAAATTTTATTTCGACGACGCAGACATTGCGCCGGAAGTGGAGGATGTATATACGAATTTTGGAAGATCGCCAATCGTAGCAATCGTGCCGGATGTAGGCGAGTGATTCGATCGACGAGAGACAGGAGGCTGGCTGGTCGGCTGGCTGGCTGCACTTTCAGGGAGCAATGTCCTGCCTATGCGAATATGGTCTCAAACGAACGCGACGGAAAGGAAGATACGAACGAACAAGAAGAAGCAGAAGAGATCCGCTCTCTTGCCCGAATGTGCAAGGTCCTGACATCGGCGAGCGAGCGCACCGATTGGTTCCAGCAATCGCGAGATTTTTGCCTCCCTTTGCACCCCAAAATATATACCATCGTCTTGCATTCTTTTCACCCATCTCAGTTTTAGCATTGTTAATTATTTTTAACTAAAACTGATTTTGTGACGCTCTTTCTAGAATCGCTCTTCAGAATTTAGAAATTAATTGAAAACCAGTTAAATCGCAATTAAAATTAATAAACATTTAAAAAAATCGGACTTTAAAGATAGATATTGACTCTGTGGAGATATAAATCATTACCGTGCACCTATACTATAAAATTTTGACATCCATTTCCATTTAGAAAATGCGGTATTTATCTCATGTGTGACAGATGGTTGCAATGTTTCACAGTCCATTAAGAATTCTCGATGTTGCGGATACGCTAACACGAATTACGATGCCTTTCAGTGATAAAAGAAATCGTCGATCGTAATGCAATATGATGTGATAAAACCCGCGACATCCACCATGGAGGACATATTCTATTACGTTCATGCGTCTCTCGATAAACGCGACGAGGTATGTAACATCACAACTGATGCATCTATCCGTTATATTACAGTACATTAATGTCACTGCGTATCATTTCGAACTAAGTTGCGACCACGAACATAGCAAATTTTACCTACAATCTGTAACGCTGTCACCTAACTTCTTATCGCTATGAATATAAGTGATCGTATATCGAGAGAAAACAAAATACTTATGGCAATTATAAATTTAGCAATTTTAATATCTATAGCTAGTTTTACAGAGTAATAACTACTAATCTAATACTCTAAAAATATAAGTTGCGGTAATAATATTTGTATATTATTAATTAATAGCGAAATAGTAACTCAACTACATTAAATAGTTATTTAAATATCATACAAATATCGACATATATTTATCTAGTTTAGACAAACATTTTTTTTTTAATATAATAAATAAATAAATAAAGCACACTATATCATACTAACAATTAATCATTGTTAGGATAACTTTAAAAAATACATTTAAAATTTGTTCACTCAAATCGCTCACCCACGAGCAGTACG
The DNA here is from genome assembly GCF_001594045.1 of Atta colombica. Lineage (NCBI taxonomy): Eukaryota > Metazoa > Arthropoda > Insecta > Hymenoptera > Formicidae > Atta > Atta colombica. The sequence continues at coordinate 1,037,618 of NW_017259187.1, forward strand.
CGGCATTGTCTCTCGAGAGAGATACAACAGAGTTCAATTTCTTCTAAGAAGAAAACTACTCAGCATATAATAAAACAATGCGCAACATTGGGTTTGAACTTCGATGACAAAAGTAAATGAGAGTCTCGACAATACAGTTTTCAATTCTGTACAAAAATTCAGTAATCTTATAATTCCTGGTTATCTAAATTATACATGAAGTTTGTAATTATATATTATATATAAAGTAACCAAAAACAATAAATAAATATAATAAAAACAATAAATAAATTAAATAAACTAAGAAAATGTAGTAATATTAATCATTTGTAGTTGATTAATTTCATACTCATCATATACATCAAAGTAATCGAAAATTTTCGGTTCGATGCTGATTAATTCGATTGATGCTGAACGGATATACGCGAAATCGCGTGCGATTGATAAAAGTCGAGTCTCAATCAACTTGATCGAATATTCGGACTTTGAATCAATCGATCGATTGCGTCGCGGCGCAAATGTTAAATGCGCAAAAGAGATAATTTTGCTAAATGTTAAAAATTTAGTTAGATACAGGTTTACAAATAACTTCGTTAGATCAAAATAATTATGAGTGTGTACTCTTTAAAACTGTCAGAGTGGATTGTTATTCAAAGAATCGAATTTCATTCTTAAAAATTGAAAATTGAACTATTCTTTTTCTAAAGTGACTCAATTTTCACTCTTTAGAGTGAGATTTCATTCTAAAGAATTTAGAGAATAGAAAACTCAAGCATGATAGCATCAAGCATGAAGTAACAAAAAAGTTACAAAAAAGTTTTGATACCCAAGCAATTAAGCAGCCTAATACATAATCATTTTAATAGTCCATCAACATTATTTAAAAAATTTAATTTAATTTAATTTTTAAATACTTCAGTAAAATTTATTTTCTGTGCGCGTTATGATCATTTTTGTCCTCGAGAGAGGCAAGATTCATCAGACATAGGGATAGGAGGCTACGGGAGAAAGGGAGTCTGCAACACTTGCCGAATAATCGCGCGGGACGAAACCCGGTTTGGTAGGATCGTGCCTCGGGAATTTCGCGGGAATGCATTGCCATGTTCGTTCTATTCACGATCTATTGCGCGGAATGAAAATCGCGGGACGCCAGCATGTCGAGCATGGAAACGTCGGGAGGAAGCAGAATGGGGGAAGGGCGAATTAATCGAGATTTTAATTGCAGGAATATGTCGCCCGCGGGCGCAGCATCCGTATGTAAATAGGAAACGTCGGTTTGCCTTTCGTTTAATGACGCGCGAATAAATATCATGGAAATTGTTGTTACGACGATATTAATAATTTATATGTGACATGAGGATAGATGAAGAAAAAGAAGGAAAAAGGAAAGCAAAGTTTCGACCCCTCTCTAATTGAAAATCCTAAATGGCTCACGCTGACCTACGTAACGAGGATTTATCGTTGACCGTATTTGACTCCAGTTATGCATAGAGCGCATTGTGCTGGCATAGGGAGGTAAATAGAAATCTCACTTCTCAATTGAACGTGCCTCAATTATCCTGATTGCGTTTGTACGGTCAAAGGTCGAGTTATGTGCATTACAATGCAACGAATAATAACGCGCCAGTTCTCTTCATATCGCGCTAGTAATAAACACATTAATTGATAAATAGCTCGATCAAGAAACTATTTTTAATTTTCTCTTCTCTCATAGGATTTTTCGAATAATTTAGAATTTGGTGAACAGGACGCTAATTAAATTTTTTAATATATAATTCCGTTTCTATTTTATTGTGTTAAAGTAGTCTTAAAGTCGAATTAAATTTAATTGGAAAAATTAGGTAATTTTATCTAATATTGAAAAAATTCGAAAAACATGTAAAAAAGTTTCACGTAATAGAAGTAAAATGTTTTTAATACTCCAATAATATCATTAAACGCTTTGCATGCGTATGATTCTTCGCAAAGTGCGAAATCACGAAGCGGAGACTATAATCATCCACCAGACTTATAGGATGGAACGACGGGGATCCTCTTACCTGTCCGATATCCCGCGTTGCTCAAGTAAGCAGCGAAGGAGTGTGGTTCGTGATCTCGTTGCCACTGGGGACTGCTGCAGTTGTCGTTGTTCGTGAAGACCTCATGATTGTGAACGTAACGACCGGTGAGCAAAGAACTCCTGCTTGGACAGCACATGGGAGTGGTCACGTACGCGTGTCTCAGCTCGGCGCCCTCGTTCCTTATTCGCTTCAAAGTCCGTGGCATAAAGTTCAGCGAACCTGCAATAGATACAAGGCGATCATTTTTGGATACAATTAAACTTATCGATTCGTCTCATGTGTATGCCAAAACATGTTCATTGTTCCGCAATCATTTAATCGTGTCGATTTCAGTATGCCGTTTATTATGCTGAATACGAATGTATTATTGATGCTTATATCACAAAATAAATATACGATTCACTTGTGGATTCTATAATTCATATTTGAAATAGCTAGTTTTTCATAATAAAAATACCAAATATATAAGATGTGTCACAATAAAAGAATAAGCTATTTTTTAAATTTGTTAAGGAGAGAAAAAACTTATTTTTTTTAAACCTATCACTTTAAGAACTTTACAAAAACCATAATACCTAAAAAATATTATTATCATAATAATTAAAAATATGAGTAGTCTCTCGTAAAAATTAAATAATTCTAATTTCTAAAAAATCGTGCTGAAGCTATTAAAATTTTAAAACGTTGCAAATCCAAGTAAAAATACAAAACGTTATAAGTCTAAATAAAGATGTCAATTGCACAATTTACGTTTTAAGTTGCACTATTCATTTTTCTTTGCTTGTAATAGCACTAATTTAGTCTTTTAATGTAACACGTTGAAAAAAAATAGTACAAACAATTAAAACAAATTCTAATTAAAATTTCGTGTTTGCTATAAAAAGAAATTGGTTCAAAATATCTATAAATGAAGATTTCGAGTGATGCTTGAAAATTCCTACAATTTAGTTTGATATTAACACAGACGAATTAGTGAAATAAATACACGTAAGGTTCTACGTAACGATAAGATTGCATATTGCACGCGTTTCTCTTCGGGTATGTGTCGCGATATCTTGAAGCGGGCCTTCGTAAGAACTGAGACTAATATCGTGATGACGAGATAAGGCGCCAGCAGGCTGCTGCACGCAATAAACAAAGTGAACTCTGTGTTCTACGTAGGCATTTATACCAGCGATAAATGAGCCTCTCAGAAGCCAAATTGATTGATTTCACAAAATAAAAAGATAGAGAGAGTTGATGAGGTAACAAACTAATCATGTGCTCTGCTACTAAAATTAAGAAATTTAAAGTAGGCGGGATTGATCAGATTGGCTTTTCCGAGAGATTTTTGTTTGTCTCTCGGATTACAAACCTAGTTCAACGTCTTGATCATCCGTCAGAATCAGCACGATGTTGGGTTTTCGTTCTCTAGACTGCTGATGCGGAAGATAGGGCGAGTTCGACTGATGATTGTAATTATTATTGCTGTTGTAATTCGACTTGTGAAGAGAACCGCGACGCTGCTGGCCGGTATACGCGTCATCCGCAGATCTGTCTCCGTCGGTCCGTCTGGCATTGACACTCAACAGGAGGAGGGCCAGAAATTGAAATAGCTTGCTCATGGCGGCGGCAGCGGTTGGTGGTCGTTTATGGACTGGCTACCTCAATCAAGTGTCATACCATGATTGTGACTGGAACAGGAAAACGGAGCACGCATCGCGTTAATGGGCGCGTGAGCTTGACGGTAATTGGATACCGCGGCGCGGTAGAAAAAGAAAAAAAAAGTCTTAAAGAATCTTTCTCACCTCATATATCTAGAATGTACATCCGCTTGAAAAAAAAAGAAAGAAATTGAAAAAGAGGTAATTGCATGAAAGAAGGAAATCGACTGTCACGAGAAATCATTTCAATCGCAATTTCTATTATTTCATATATTGTATTGATTGATGGAACTTCATAAGAATATTACGTGAAATATGGTTCACCAAAGCCAAGTCAAAATATTTTTATCACTGCAATTAAAGAAACAACTGATATTAAACTAAAATAAAAATAATTGTACAAGACAAATATATTTACGCAATAACTTTGATATCTGATGCCTTAAAATATTATTTCCTAAATGTCTGTAGATAAGTTTGTAGATAAATAACATTATAAAACTGTATTTCATAAGATAAAGATTTATATTTATAGATATACCTTTGTAATTATAATTACACAATATATTGTTATCATTATTTTATTTAATTGTTTAACATTTATAATTATGTATATATAATTATATATTTTAATAAATAATTAATGATCAATATATACTAATATACAAATAAATATTTAAATCGATTATTTTCGATTATCGAATAAGACCTACAAATCAATGATAATTTTTATATATATCTACAATCAAATGCAAATTTATAAAATTATAATTATAAAATTGCACTTAAATTGTTTAAATAATAATCAAATCCTCAGCATCTTTCTAACGATAAAAGTATTTCTGTGTTTCAACTTTTAATTAGGAATTTACAGCGAAATATACGGCGCAGTATATGCATATACTGTGCGATAAATATTCATCGAATCAGGCATTCCAATCATTCGATTGTGTTTGTGCACGAGGTGCGACGCGATATGGCCACGAATGAAATTCTTGCACGACCAAAACGCATTACGTAATACGTTAATATCCACGAGCAGTTTAGGTGCGCAGTATGATAATTATCTCCAATAAACACGGCAAACGTATTCAACATCGCGATCATTGCACGAATCGTGCGGAACAATTAACGAGTCGCATTAGTAACGATTCGATACGTTTACCGCAGATGCCGCGTACGCTATGCCCATCAGGCTTTACCAAGAACGAACGTGATCATCCGAAGTAACTACTAAACTCGTCTTGTTACTCAGGAATGAAAGATGAAAGGTGCAAAAAAAAAAAAAGAAATTATGTGACCTTGCCGAATTGTAGAAGCGAGGAACAAGCAAAGAATCATAATCGCATGGTTCGTGTTTTATGGCAGACTTCATCATGATGCATGTTGTAAAGATCTTATAAAGAACTAGAAGAAGAACAATAAATTGCACAAACCTGATTTGACTTCCCATTATTGACCTAGCCGTATATATTATTAAGATCGTAAAACACATCATAAATTTCTTATTTAAGGTCCGAAAAGCCAAAAAGTCTTGTTCTAAAATTTTTTAGATATTTAACAATTTTATGTATTAATATAGAATTATTAATTATACAACTGTTTAAGTATCTCATTTTAAAAAATGATATGCTTTTAATTTTAACAATTAAGTTTTGTTTATTTTTTATAAATAAAAATTAATAATAACGTCTAATACTTGCAAATTATATATAGTTTTGACAATAATTATCGTTTTATTCAATAAATTTATTCATAAATATAATATCTTAAAATTATTTAGCAATCTGATTTATTATATTCATTATCTATATATTCATTATCTATTATATTCATATTATATCTATATGCTCTTATAGTCATCTTAATCAAAAAAGTTTTTTTATAATGAAATTTTCCGATGGTTTTTCGACTAGAATATCAATGAAAAAAAGATTCATAAACGGTACTGCAACGAAGTTTATAATTTTTTTCATTATCTTCTATTATCCCTCTAATCTATTATCCCTTTAATCTCGTTTATCGATTGCACGTGAGACGAATAAAAGAACATACGCTTCGAGCAACACGATAGGTGGTATTTTAAGACATCTAGAAACTAGAAGAAAATCGAATGATGAGACTCAAATGTGAGTCCGATTGGGTTGATTGGATGAAAAAATGCTAGAGCGTATTTTCGCAGACAGTCAAATATGGATGCGGATGGTTGCACAGCTGCAAACGCACGATGCTGGACAGAGTTCCCACGATTCGAGAGGATACACTAAGGAAGAATATTACTTGCGGAAATCGCAGCGCCTTCGGTTTCTTATTGTATATCCTTCCGTACGCACCTTTAATGCAATAAAATTTATTTCTCGTAACGTATATCCTTTTACGTTTAAATAACAGCGATTTTTTAAAAATCACATGTTACTTTCAAAGCATAGGTATTTATTTTTTTATACGTTGTTTATACTTAAACAAACTTTTTATCATATTTTTGATATCATATTTCTACATTTTTTCCAAATTTTTAACATATTATGCTTTTTTATTATGTTTCTTCTATTATAGCATATTCTCGATGTCTAGTACGGGATATTTTAGAATCTGGTACAAACTTCAGAGGATAATAAATCTCAAAAGAATCAACTTTTGTTAAGAAACCTGTATCCTCTCGAATACATTTTTAGAGTTATATATCTTTAAAGCAACTGTGAGTACGTAATCGATCGCGTGGCAGCATTGCACGTGACGTCTAACAATACTAGTCCGTTTTTGTTTATTTTTCTTATCTTTTTACGAAACAAAGTCAAAGGACGTGAACCTGTATCTATTGTCAAACGTCACGCGCGACTGGTAGCTCCTTAAAAATGCATTCGAGGATACAGGTTCCTTAACAAAAGTTTATTCTTTTATGAAATTTATTATAACAAAATTTACCTAACAAAAGTTTTTTTCTGAAATTTACCATCCAATGAAATTTGTGTCAGAGTTTTTAAAATACTCTGTATCAAAATAATGTTACTGATTAATAGCTGCATTCAGATACGAGGAAGTTGTTCGAATGACGATCAAAATGATCGTATTCATATTGCCAGAAGTCACTATTATATTATATATCTACTTCGTATAAACTCGCACGCGCATATATCACGTGTGCAGATTAATGTATCGCTCTTTTAACCTACAGAATCCAGTTTCAACACCTAATGGTTACATACCCACGTGATAATTCTAACATTAATTCTCTCTCTCATATTTGCGATACGATCTCCCAAAATGGTTTCCTGCGTTATTTCATCAGGAAGAACGACAAGATTAAAATAACTTATGCTCGAACGAATGATAAATGTAGGTGGATCGATGATGGAATTGATGTTGTGTATATTATAAATATTCAAAACGCCTTCGCGCTCACAATTTCCGCTCAAATGCTAAAGATATTACTAAAATTGCATGAATGAAAATAAAATATAAATAACTGCAGTAAAATTTTGCAAATTTCTGAATAAATTTGATTTGATAACAACGCTTTAAAATAATGCAATCGTTTATTCTAAATAATTCTTAAAATTTCGTTAAGAAATGAATCTATAATTTGTACATACAATATCTATAATTATATGTCGATAACACACAGTCTTCCCATCAATAACTTAATTTATTATATCTAAAAATTGAACTTTTTTTCTCTCTTACACTTTACAAATTGAACTTTTTTTCTCGCTTCTAAAACGATTTGCTCATTTATACAAAAACATTTTTACAACAAGAGCATTTTTACTATAATTAAATTACTATAATTTAATCAGAATAAAGAAAAATTTTTTAATTTTTGTTATTAAATTGTATCGATTGTTTCATTTATTAAATTACAAACAAATAAATTAGGTATTAAAATTCACGTTTTTTTATTTATATTCTTCTAGAAAATTTATTTATTATATGCTACTGCTATATATTATGTATTCGTTAACACGTATGCTTAATGCTCACTTGGCAAGAGCCTCAATTCTGTCCGCACTTGAAATACGATCAAGTCTGCCAATAAATACAAGCACGGAGAACACCTTTAATACACACAGATCTGGCATTCGTAAAGTACACGCAGTGACGTTTCCAAGCAAGGTACATAATACTTGTGTGGATACTACATGGTGGATTCTTCCTCCTCGATCGACATGATCATGCTCGTAAGATTTCATCTTGTATATATCCACCTTGCACGTTGTATTTCACGTTGATTGCACAGGGAGGCGTAAGGATAATGATAATCCAGATAACACGAGTTATTCATCCAGTCGCGAGATAAGTCGCTTCTCTACCTACTTATGTACAGAATGTGTCTTAAAACATGAGCATTATTTTTGAATATATGAATTTGAAATATATAATATTCGCAAAACGGCAAAAAATATTGTTTGCATTAAAAACGTGTGCATTAAATCTTCATTTCTATCTTTAAAAATACTTAAATTTAAGAATATACATGCTTCTGTTATACATCTTTTACAAAATATAAAAAATATGTTAAACTAAACATAGTTAAAAACATAAATCGTTGTGAGATATTAATCTTTTAATCTATAATTAAATTCAACTCTAATATCATTTAATAATGAAAGTAGAAATAAATATAATTTAATACAGAATTGCTTAATATATTTTTTCGACTATAATATATTTTTTCGAATGTTTATAACATATTTCGTAAGAAATACCCACGTTTCAAGACATCATAAGCTCGTAATCCTTGAACTCATTTTTTATATCTTTCGTGGGAGTAGTATATATTTATATGTCTATAAAAATATCGTCAATGCTGCACATGTATAAATGGTATTATTTTTTTTTACGATTTAACGTATGTAATATTTTTATTACATACATAGTGGTCGTAATTTAAGAGAGCATCCAAAAAATAAAATAAAATAAAAAATAGTAAGAAAATAAAATAGAGTTTTATGATTATCAGTACTCAAATAATTTTATAGTAGCCCAGAAATGATATGTTATTTATTTAGTCGCATCAATCATCACATTGTGTCCGTATCGCCGTGACATAAGTTATTATGCTAATTAGCATCAAGTATGCGTGCGCGACAAGTTGAGAGGCGGCTGGAAAGATGTCAGGAAGTCATGTTCGGCCCAGACTACTCGATCGCATCTCTGATCCTGCATTAATTACTGCTAATTGATAGCCACCTTGTTTCTAGTCGAACAGGCGGACGGCACTGAGAACGCGAATGAAAAGAAAAAAAGTAGGAACAATGGATACTTCCAAGAAATTCAAAATTTTAACAAAAATGGTATTTTTTTATTTACAAAGACGTATTCAAGTTTTGATTGTCGTGCAAATTAAATACGCGTTTTTTCCAAATTGCATTCATCTCAATTTCGATCAAGTACTCACATTTTCGTACAACAATTCGAATATTTTTTAGATTTTGAAATTTGCGATATCGAATCCATCGTATTAAATTTATCAATTTTATTGGATGTGTATTCAGCGATTTAAAAAATTTTAAATTTATATAAATATAATTATTGAAAGTTATTTGGTAAATTGTCAAATCTAATTCAACTTTTATATAATAGAGCCTACAAATTTAATTATGAATCTTATTAACTACAACCAACATAAAAAAATTCTTTATGAAGGCTAAAAGAAGGCTTCTTGAAGGATACTTAATTTTGATTGCAATAAATTTTCTTTAGCATGTTAATGACACATCGTAATTATAAAATGACAAAGTGCGTAAAAATACTTCTTTTTTACAACATTAACTGCAAATTTCTCAAAATTGTGATGTGATGGAGCAATTTAGAAATTGGATTCAGCATCCAAAAAATTATAGGAAATAATTATAATAAGTTTCGTTTTGATGCTTTTTGAATTGTGTTAACTCTAAAAGCTATTAAGAAATAATTACGTGAATATACATTATTGATGATCCTTACGCCAATACGTAAATCCTGATCATGCATTTGCTATGCATATACTATGCAATAACTGATGTCACTTCCTGGATAGAATAGCAGGAACAAACGCGCGCTGAATTTAGCACAATCAGATAACGAGTGCACACGTGCATAGATCTTTTGACTTTGCACAAGGCGTGAATATGCGTACGTATACCCATATCACATGTTACATCCGTTTGTCAATCTTGAATTGCACCTTGCGGACTTGGAAATCTAATCCTGTTGCTACTGTTTCCTATAAAGATAAATATAAAAAATTCCAAAAACTCTTTCACTATCAATAATAGATGAGATACGAAGTATTATCACAATTTATAGAAATTTTTTAAACTTTTGTCAAAATAGAAAACGAGAAAAAAAGAAGAAAGAATCATAATTAATCATTAATAGTTATTGCTAAAAATTGTAATGTCCAAAAAATGTAAAATCTTATTATATTCATTATTAATAATAATTATTTCATTTGATACTTGATTTGATACTGATTTTATAATATCTAAAAAGTATGCGTAAGATTTGCAAGATATAAGATATTTTATAAGACTGAGAAATTAAGAAAAGTTATAATTTATTCAATATTTATTATATAAATGTCTGCTAAAATTTTATTTATTATTTAGCCTATCCGATTTTATTCAAAATATGATTTATATCGCAAATGCGTTTATAATCCAACTAATAAATTAATTTTTTTTAAATATCTCGTTTAATATTTGTAAATTTTCATTTAATATACCTTCATAGAATGGCATTCTTATATGCTTCAAAATAGTTCCATATAATTAATATATTGTGACAACAGAAACTTAATAATTTATATACGTTTATATATGTATTTATATATGTAACATCAAATTAATGCTGTGTAAATTGAAAAACAATAGTGGCACTGTAGTACAAAAGATGCATTCGACATTCGAAATGGGCACACCGGATTGAGCAAATTTAACGCAAGGAATGTTTCCTGTTTCACATTGTCTGTCCATGTACTTCTGTATATAGACATAGATCATGTGATGGCGCTATTTCCTGCATCTGCTTTGATACCACACATATTAGTCGACTAATTACTCGACACACCGGACGTGATTTATGTATCGTCCGCTTCGCACATCTATTTATTGTACACAATTTTCTGGAACAATATACATATGTAAGAAACATTTTCCAATCATAAATCTTTCATTCTATATAAATTCGATAAAAAAAAACATTACGATATTTTATATTTAACATTAATTTCAATAATAAAGTACAATAAAAATATTTTCTAAAATTTTCATTCGTTCTATTCAAGTAATGCTTGTGTCTTTTATATTAGTTGGAAACAAACTTAAATTTACTTTTCATAAAAATTATTTTTGTTTGAAACGAGAAATAAAATTTTAATCACTCTTAAAAATTTATGTCCACTATTTCTCGTTTCAAATCAAAAACGTACTGGATAAAAAGCAAGCGTTTATTCAATTTCAAAGATAAAACACGAATACAAACATTGATGGTAAACTCAATGAATTTTAAAAGAATAAAATGTACGAATAAGAGAGAAAAAAGGAGGAGAAGGGAAGAAAAAGAGAATTATACGTCCTCTATTACAGTAACAGAATACACACACGCACGCACGCACATATATGTGTATACATTCATACCCCAATTTTTATACAAAATCCAGATGGAGTTGCATATAGAAAATATATCGGGTTATTTTAATATAATGATGCCTTTTCGAACAGACATTGCATTTATAAAATTGATCAATATTAATAGATTACATTTTATAAATGCAATGCCTGCTACTGAAAGCATTACATTTATAAAATAGCCGACATATTGACCAATATGTTGATGTACCGCAACATGCGGTACATGAATCATTTCTAACGATTTAATAATATATCTCTTTATAATCATACCGAGTTTATGGTTCACTACTTATATTTATTAATTTCTGAAAGGCGAAGTTTTGTATAAATAATTCCATCAATGAATTAACAAACATAAGTTATCGTCAAACAAAAATGATTTAACTGGCGAATTTGGATTCTCCATTTTTCTCCATTTTTTGTTTTCTTAACAATGCAATTTCGTAAACTAGATAATTTTTTCATTTTCTATCACAAATAGAAATCACATTTTGTGTTATTATCAAAAACGCTATAAATGCTCAATCAATTGTATTTGCTAATAAATGAAAAGAGAGAGATGTCAACCATCGTCTAATAATCTTAAAGATATTAGTGTCGAGACGATAGCAGCCGGTGCTGTTAACGACAGCTTTCTTCGTCGATACAATAAGAGACCGAGGTTGAGAATGGTGACGAAGGGTGGAATGCGGACGAAGAATGAAAAGGGCGTCGAAGCCGAGCCCGATAAACGTCCGCGGAGCGTGAAAATGAGGAACGACGAGGGCACCGTACGCATGACACCACGGCGACGTGTAGGCGGTTATTGTTCGGTTGAGATTTCGAGGGAGAGATCTCCCGAGGAGAGCATATCGCGTCTCGACACGAGAGAGATCGAGATCGTATCGCGAGAGCGGAAACTCGAGGACTCCGATTAAATGAACGTGCTCCATTCGAAATAAAAGAAAGAGGGAATAAAGAAACGAGGTGGTTCCTTCTCACAACAGATATCAAAGGTTGTGAGGAAGATAAATCAGAAATTACGGAATGCAAGAACAAGAGGAAGAAATATCTATATCTCTTTTCCTCGTAATGTTTTTATCAGCAGACTTAACAGCTCGATGATTCTCTGCGCGTTTGTCCGTGAAGTGAACGATAATTTCGAAAGCTTTTTGAATTTTCGCGAAAATGAGAATAGATATTATATATTAGACAATGAGAATAGATATTATGTATTCATGATTTCTCTTATGATCCATTCATGATGTTGATTAAAACTTGAAAATCTTTTATTTAGTTTTAAATAGGTATTATTAATAGATCGCTCAATTTATATTTCATTATGAATGACAGATTACTCCATAGGATTCATATATATAGCTCTGGGACTTTTCGTTTTTCTTTTTTGAAAAAGCAAAAAGATGTGAATGCATCTTCATATATCATTTTCATTTCATAATAACACATCTTTCACGCGGTGGATTTAATTAAGAAAACGTCGGAATGTTAAAGTTTCTCTCGTATGCATGTATATGTCGGTAATCATGAAGACAAATAGTATCATAATTTTGGAAAATCTAATCATAAACTACATCATATTTTATATGGTAACACTTGCATGTGAAACTTTATCAAGACAGTATGACGACAATAAGTGTTTTAAATAGGTTTAAATAGTTTTAAATTTTCTTAAATAATTAAGAGAAGGAATATTTTTAATCAAAGTATCTAACGAATCTTAATCAAATGACAAGTGATTTACGTTCTCATAATCACGAATGGATCTTACACTGAAAAATTTACGAAAGAAAGTCCGGCTGCTCGTTGTCAGCAAATATTCCATCTTGACGTGGTAATGTAATAGATAATCACGCGGAATTAATGACGAGAAGAAGTGATATCTAGCGAAAATTGCGCAGTATGGCATCCGTACATGTCGCACATATGAAAAGATGACATAAAACGTGAAGGACAGAAGATAAAGAACGAAGGATAAGGTCAAACAAGTTCGCGTAGAGAGGAAGAGGAGACTCCTCACAAGAAATGATGAAACGAGAAACGAAGAATCGTGGAGAATGCTAGACAGCTTGGCGACGTCGACTTTATCGGCCCACGCGACGCTCTTCAAGTCGTGTCCTATACGCATACACCGCATGGGAAGGCCTCTTCTGCCTTCCCATCGTTCGTGTCGACATTAATGTATGAATATGGTATGAGTGAACCGGCTTTACTATGAGGAGACAGCAACGATTTCACCTGAGATGCCTTTGGTAAGAACGCGCATTTCTCAGTGCGTTTGATATACTGTTAAATTCGTCAAATTAATTTGAATTATTTTTAATCATTTCCATAATCGCTATTACCCTACTCAATATGTCATTAATTTAATTAAAAAAGAGATAAACAATTTAACTTAAGATAAGACAATGTATTAAATTTGACTCAAATTTATTTTAGTCGTCATAATTCATTATATATTTTATTACATAATTCATTATATATTTATAATTTATTTTATTTATACTAAGTCCAATATATGTTGTTTACTTTGAATTTTGAAACTAATTACAAGATGGATTGACTTACATTTTGATATATATTGTGTTATTTTTAATAAAATGTTATTTTTAATTGAAGTAATTACCGTTGCTTCTTTGACATCAAAGTATTACATATTCACAATAGAATCAAAACAAATCCAGGTCTCAATCATTTAAAAATCAAAATGTTCGAATCGTAAATACATCTTGCGAGAGTCAGTTTATATCTCCGAATGCATCGTTAAAAATATATAGTATTGAAATTGAATATATAAATTATTTTAGAAAGCTATAGTCTGTATATATATATATATATATATATAAAATCTCAGGTTGTTCCATCTTCAGATAAACTAAGTGATAATTTATCTAATAGATAAAAGAGAGAGCAACAGAAAGCTAAGATTTATCGAAACGTGAAGTGGAATAACCTAGCCTTAGAAGTATATTTTTACTTCAAAGATTATTAAAATATTTATGTCATCTATCTCTAATTTTAGAAATTATAAATACACGTATATCGCTATATTTATAGTATTATGTCTATTTTGCTACTCATTCTGCTCTGAAATTCTTTTATATATACGCTAAATAAATCTATTTCTATTAAAATCCGTGTAAGCTAAGAAAGACATTCTCGTTTGTATTCCTGTAAATGCGTTTTATGAATGTGCGTCTAACAATAAAATATTGATGCTGATTTATATCCCGATTTATATCTAGTTTACAAGATTATTAGCCCGCTCAAAAAAATTCATTAATTATTTATGTATCATCTCCGTCACCGTCTATTTTTTTTACAGTGACAATCAATTTTATTCAACATTTAACAAAGCTGCAATTTATTTATATGCGAGATCCGAACAATTAAAATACAACAAATAGATTAGTAAAAAAAGATCGATGATTTAAAATAATCAAATACTTATTTTCTGTTTATTGTCCGTACAAGAAGTCAGTTTCGACGTGTACGTAGATCTCCTTTAATAAGATACTTATGTGATAAAACCGATGAAGCAATATATAATTAAATATAATACATAATAATATGATACATATATTTTCATTACGCAGACAATTTTGAGACACGCCATACTGATTATTGCAAAATTGCATTCTCAGATATCAAGTCTCTCAATTTCCTTTGAAACGCTCATCCGTCATTTTATAAATAAAAGTAATAATTACAAAAATCTTTTCTTTCTGTTCAATTATGGAATCTGACAGCAACGCTTAAGATAATTAGATGATTGCATAGTCTTGACTCGTATAATTTGCGCGTGTGTTGCAGTAGACAATATAAGAAGACAAAAATATTTCTCTGAATTTGTTGCTAAGCTGCAAAAATATCGGACACTGATTGCCGCCCGCAATATCATAAATACCAGGAATCTTCCATGCCAATTATCGTAATAATCCTGGATAAAATGTTCATAGAAACGATCGATATAAATTAAATTGCGAATCCAAGAAAGGATCGAGTCTCGACAGGTTTTGAACGAGAAATAACACGCTGCAGACTTTAACGTCATGTCAGCATCGGCGACGGCTTGTGCACTTTAGTTAATGCAGAGGTTCGCGGTTAGAATTACTCGCAGTTTAAGTATAGAGGCACGATGTGAAAACTATGCTACCAATTATTTCTTATCATAAGAAATTTTAGTATCTGTGTAATACAAATTTTCAATCTCAATAATCAGAGAAATATGCATGGCAATCTGTGTTAATAAAAAAATAAATAAATAAATTCCTTAAAGCAAAAATGAAAAAGATAAAATTTACATGGCGTATGAGAAATTATCGTACAAAAAAATTTCGTAATACTGAAAAATCTAAAATATTTCAATATTTCCAATGTAATACAATAATTAATAAATTATAATAGCAATATATATAATTACTTATAAATAAATCGATTAGACAAATAATCTGATATATGTAGTTTAATGATGCGTGAAGGGTGTTTCACGATTATCTAGGAAATATTATGAAAAAAGAAAAAATATACAAGTTTATGCATTCGTTCACGTTCAGTTAATTGCTGAATCCCGACTAAGCAATTAGATTCATTAGAACAAAATTACCGGTTAAACGTACTACCGTATAGCAAACCGTTTATGTCGATTTGCACATATATGTATTTATCACGTAGCTCTCTCTTTTTCTCTGGCAACATGAAGCATGTTTCTTTTTTTGTTAATTCTAAGAAATAGTAGTTCGTATTTTTAAATATGAAAAATTATTTATGTCCCATTCCATCTCATATTTATCTCATTTCATGTCAAAATTGATCCAATGACTAATAAGGGATAACCGTTGTATGCGACGAATATGTTGTCTGGCTGATAAAATTATAAGCATGTAAGTACAATCGAATAAATCCATCCATAATAAAACTGCGTGATCAAGAAAACAAAATCCAAAAAGTGAAAAATCTGAATTCCAAAGAATCGGAAATCAACCAAGTCACTTCGTCTAATAATAACTTATGTATGCATCTATTGATTCATAGATGAAGCAAGTTAAAAATGCAAAGCTTTCCAAAAATTAATTTGTACATTATAAGCACATTGTAAAAAGAAGTACTGAATTTTAATATATTGGAATTTTATACTTATCTTCATTTTTTTAAATACTTAAAGATATTTTAAACTATTTCAATAAACAAAATATCTTTAAGTATTTAAAAAAACGGGGATAAGAATGAAACATTTTAATATCTTAAAGTTAAACTTCTTTTTTGATATATACCTACATGCATAATTCTCAAAAAGCAAAAATATTAAAAATCATTTTATTAATATTCTATTATAATCAATTTTGTGTTTTCTTGTATAATGAGACATTATTTATGTCCAACTCTATTTAGAGTATAAAAATTGGAGTACAAATATATATGTACACATACATACATACATACATATATATATGTGTGTGTGTGTGTGTGTGTGTGTGTATATATATATATATATATA
>NW_017259187.1:1054506-1056226 GCF_001594045.1 Atta colombica
CCTTTTTCTGTCCAACATTCGTTTTATTGTTCTCTTATCAAATTTACTAAATTTACCATCAATGTTTGAATTATTCGTTATGCTTTATCCGTGAAATTTGTGATCAAATAAATATTTTGTTTTATCGAGTTATTCTTGATTACGAGAAGTAGTGCAATTTTTATAACAAACCTATCCTTAATTAAGTACACAAATTACTAGATATGGCACTCATTAGCTTATTTAAGTTTTTTCTGCTTGGTTTTCGTAACTTTTTATGCTAAGAAGGCTAAAAACTCAACTACTTCTATCAAGTTGATGCAATCAATTCTAAATTATCTCTTTAACCTACTCTGGAAAGTTTGTATAACGAAGAGAGTGATATAGAGTGATAAAACAAAGCGGATTTCAGAAACTTGATAAATTAAGAAATTTAAGTAGAGAGCCTTGAAAGTTGGCTGTAATAGGCAAACTAATCTATAATCTTGAAAATGATGCAATGTTTTGTAGTTATTATTTGTTAGTACTTTCTACGTGAATATACATTAAATAGCATTTAAGTTTCTTTGCTAAGTTTTTTCGCTTGCAATAAAATATCGACCGTCAGCCTCATCACAATGCAAGAACAAAGAAACGAATGACTCAGAATTTATTAAAGCTACTTGTAAACTTTTGAATGTTAAAAATTAAAAATTGTGTTCTCATTACCGTAACTAAGATTTTAATTTTTGGTAACAGAAAAAAAGCGGCTAAGTACATATTCACTTATAAAATTAAAAATATCGGGTAAGATTTATGGCAAAAATCAAAAGCTCTTTAAAATATCTTTAAATCAATATAATTTCGATGTTTTAAAACATTAGTTTAATAAAAACTTAAACGTCTCCTACATCACTTAACAAAAATTGAAAATAATTGAAAATTCATTCTCATATTAATCTTAAGAATGAAATTCTTTATAAAATACATTCAGTATAGAATATTTAATTTTTTTAATCACAAATTTGCGCAGGAATACTACTCCACATTTTTTTCCAAAAAATTAAATTAATAAAAAAACAATAAGCGAAATAAAATATGTAAAAATGTTGTTAATATGATAAGAATTTTAAAAATAAGCCATAGAGAAGAATAAATTGAAATTCAGTTGACTGAATTATAAGATAGCCATTAGACTACAAGATTGCATGTTTAAAAATAATAAATTGAAAAGCGAAATCAAATTCATTGTCTAATCATTCGCTTGATGTTCATAAAAATTGCAAGTTTACATTATAATTTATATTGTTTCATTTTATTTTAGGGCAAACTGTATAAAATCCCACATTTTCGAGAATACAGTGTAGCAAATATACATATGTACAATATTATAAAGTATCTACATGTACAATATTATAAAGTATCTATTTACATTTTTATTTGTATCAGCTATAACTAATTGTTATAATATCTTTCTATAAGAAACAAGATTTATATGAAAATTTATCTAGCACAAAATTAAAATTGTACATGTAAATTAAAAAGACATGAATAATGGATAAACGTAAGTATATTATATAATAAATAACATAATAAATAAGGATAAGTATATTGAATACTTATTTTGCTAATTCGCAAATCAGAGAAATTACATCAAGCGTATATGCGCATAATATTATCTACATCCGATTGCTCCGTATAATCCTTCAAAATATCGTTAAGAAGGATAGAATTAATGTAACGGATAACGCGTGAGTATTGT
>NW_017259187.1:1056326-1056747 GCF_001594045.1 Atta colombica
TAAAAAATTATCCTATCGAAATGAAAGTTTAAAGTTTAAACATTCCTCTTGTTAACTAAGAAAATTTCTTCTTATTACAAAAAACTGGCGGACGTTGAAGACATACTTTGAAAAATAGAATAGATATTGTAGATATATTGTAGATGGAGTCTGACATAAATTATCTCTCTACACAAAAGAAGTATGTACAAGTATTTATTATTTCAATTTATTGAGATTCATCCAGAACTAACATATCAATTTTTGGAGAGTGAGGTTTGATGGTTAGCCCACTAATAAACTGAAATAAACATAAATGGAAATTTATATTTGTACCGAATTTAAAGCTCGCTATATTTTTTTTCGTCAATAAACTAAAGTGAAACCTCTTCTATTAAACATCTGATTTGTTATATCAATATATATTTTAATTAGTTAATAT
>NW_017259187.1:1056847-1058174 GCF_001594045.1 Atta colombica
TATTTTTTATTTTTAAATATTTTTTACAATTAGTTACATGTATAATTTTATATAAATTAATAGTAATTTCTATATCAAAGTTGAAATTTACTGAAAAATGAAACTTTATGCATTTTAATTGTAATACTCTTTAAATATAGAATTGTTGAATAATTTTAATTTTTCTTGAGATCTGATATTCTTTTATAGAAAATTAATTCAATGTACATAGTTTTATTATTAACTTAAATGCGGATGTGTGTTTTGCTATTTAGTAATACTTATTTTTTATAGTTTGATCAATCAAACAATATATTCGTCCAAAATGCCATTTTCAGAATTCATAAGTTAATAATTCATAATCATAATCGCGTATGACATGAAGTTAAGAGCTAATTTGCATTCTGAATTATAGAATGAATTATTAGTTTTATATCATGGAATTAATTCACGTGTAAAAATTAATATAATCAAACAACTCGTGAATATTTTTTTTAAGCCAGTGTGCGTTTTTTTTTAAGTTTTTTGTTATAAAATACATAACGTTAATCAACATATTAAAAATTATAACTTATAAATGGTAATTATTACAATGACTGAGCAATATCCAACAGTTCAACATTTTATACTTTCGTGTAATAAAAAATTATATAAAATATTAATTACACAATTTCCTGATACGATAAATACTGCTTGTATATTAAAACATGCTAGCAAATATCTTCTCCATTTTTTCATCCAAAATCAACGATTATCACGCGATTAGAGGAACTTTCTTTCTTGCAGACGATTATCTCGTCTGCAGAATTACAGTGTGCATTCGTTTGGAATGTACACATCTCGGAAAAGCTGGGAAGCCCGAGGCGGCGCGGCCAGTTAATCGCCCGGTAATAATCGCGAACTACCGTACATCATCCGACAGGCAAAACTCTGCAATTAAAGCAATTGCCAGCCGCTTAAGTCACTTTTCCGCTCGCACGAGTCTGCTTTCTCCGTCGGCACGTATCCACGAGATTATGGTCACAATTTGCAATTGCATCGTTGTAAATTAATGCTACAGGAGTACATTTCATAGGGCATCTTTTATTTCGAACACGCACGTTCGCAACGAACCGAGGGAATACATGATCCCTCGGAAACGCTACCTCGATTCTTGCACCACTATTATTTCTACTTAGCAAGCATGCATAGTACCTACTATAGTACTTCTCTATCTCATATAACGCATCCGACATACGCGAGGAAGTACTTTAAGCGCGAACATCCTCTCAATTGATCTGAAACGAAAAATTAAATTTTTATCGCGGTTAATAAAATGGAAATATGAGAGATTATATATATATATATA
>NW_017259187.1:1058257-1059281 GCF_001594045.1 Atta colombica
ATATATACATATACGTTTAATTTTTACGAAAATTGGAAATAAATTGATTATGATTAATCTATAATTATAAAACAGAATTACGATAATGGTATGTATTAAAAAATTTGTAATCGTGTCGCAGTACGAGATAATTATTTCAATTAAATAAGATTTTTTGGATCGTTGAGTAATTAAGTTTTATGATACTTGTTTTACTTAAAATATTCATTTAGTGCTATACATAGCAGTCCGATTTTAGGTTTTGCGTAATACAGCGATCAACATTATGATCAGAATTAACATTTATAACAGATTTGTGGAAAAAAATTTTATGGAATGTCTAATTAATAAATAAACTTATAAAAATGCAAGTAAAATAATTTTAAGATAGATAATCATACTTGAATAATTATATTATGATATTGTTATGAGTTTTTAGATATTATATAAATGTCACGTATTTTCGTGTATGAGAAATGAATTTTTATATATAATTTTATATATAATTTTTATATATATAAAGGAATTATACGATAGCATTTAATGCTCAATGCAAAGTATTCTATTTGTCAATACTGAGCTACATGTCGTGCAACTTGACGCGTAGCAAGAGCGATTGCGACAATTCTAAACGTTTCTATTATTCATCAAATTATATTCAAATTACTTCCAGCAAAGAAAGCGATAGTTGTGCTGACATCCATCAATTGATCGTTGTTCGCGAGTCCTCGATGTTATCATACAATCATTTAATTTTCCTATAGCCGGGGTAATTTGCAATGCATATATATGCATATCTTGTTACAAACAAGAGGTGTTCATACATAATTGCTAGATAAATGTCGGAGAATATTACATAAATGTATATGTCTTTAACTGTGTAATTGTATTCACTGGATGGCGCCAAGGAATTTTAATTGGATTTCTGCATTTTCATTTATGATTAAATTATAGCTATTGCGTCGTGCTTTTTCTTATCGCATTATATTACGTTACGTTTACAATATTTAATTTCATCTTATACGTACTAATATATATATATATA
>NW_017259187.1:1059484-1063494 GCF_001594045.1 Atta colombica
ATATATTGATAAAATATTTTTTTAAATCGGTCGATTTTTATCGAATTTTTTTGCTACTAAATAAAATTTTCTGAGAATATCAAATTAACTTCGTATTTTCGATATAGATATAACTTGAGAGAAATACAAAAAATTTATCTCACGAAATTATATAAATCATAAAATTGCTTCAGTTTAACAAGCAATTGAATCTATATTCGTAAATGCAATCCCGAGAAAGAGAAAAAAATAGATATCGTTAGCACAAGACCTAAATTATAGATAAGAATTCTGTTCTCACGTATCCTCCTGATTTTCTCACCACAATGGCTCGACACGTAACAAAACGTTTAGTACCGATTCCCAGAACTCCGTATCAAACAACTCCGTATGAAACAAAGCTGTAATATTCTTATAAAATAAATTGCATGTTGCATTATGAAGAACTAACGTACATTCTAGGGCTAATGCACACTTCTCCTGGGAAACGTGAAAATAGCTTTCTCACAAGTTACCAATTCAATCGCAACATTTATATTTTTTTTAACTCCTCTTAACTCGATATAACTCAAAGGCTTAATACGAAACGTTGTACGTCGAACTGCATCATGCCACATTAATTTATTTATACCGCGCTTTGACGACATACTTGCTGATTATGAGATATGAAACATTTAATCGATAAGATCATTATTTATTTTTTAGTACCGTGATACTACATTTATAACATAATGTAGGAAGTTAATAATGTAGGAAGTTAAAAAAATTAAATTTAGAAAAGACACATAATACTGAACAGACTAAAAATTTCAATGACTCAATAATAAAATAAAAATTCTGTTAGAGAGAAAATCCAATATTACCTAAAGAAAAAAATCAATTTTCAATTGATCATAATCCGAAAATAATTGAAGACTTCGTATATTAATTTCAAATTAACAAAAATCTATTATTAAAATTAAATCTGTATGCAAATATCGCGCATGTAAAATGATTACTAGCATTTAATTTTCTAATAAAAAAAAAATAAGCTACGCATGTTATGTCATTCGATGCTTCCTCCCCTTCTCCTCTTGTTCTTTTATAAAACTAATATAACACTTACGAAAATACGAACAATAATACTCGTATTAATCGTTTAAATAATATTCGTATTAACCATTCAAACGTAGCACAGCATTTCGCATAGCATTATCAAAATTAATTATGCTTTACTACATTGTGAATAACGCGAAAAAATGATTATGTGATTCTCTCTAACAATAAGATATACTCGTAAATTAGGGTAACGAAATTTCCAACGACAAGCAGCGTTAACAAATTATCGATGTACTGTAACTTGTATTCCTAATATTTTTTTATAGCCCTATACAATGTGAAAAAAAACAGCATGCCTTATATCTAACTCAGCCTTCTTTTAATATTAACATTTACAAAATAAATAAGGACAATTTACAAAATATTATTTCAAGGGTTATTGAAATTAGTCTTGTATATGTAATATATATATATATACATAATCTTTCAATTTTTGGTGAGGCTTCGTATGCTTATCCCACCAATAAATTGAAATAAATTAAAAACGAGCCACTAAATTTTAGCATAAATTTTTAATATTTTCGAATAGCAATAACTCAATAAAAAATTATCCTATCGAAATGAAAACTTAAATTAAAGATTAAACATTCCCCTTGTTAATAAAAAAAAATAAAATGAGTTACAGAAACTGACGGATGTTAAAGAGATACTTTGAAAAATAGAAATTGTAGATGGAGTCAGACATAAATAATTTCTTGTACACAAAAGAAGTACAAGTATTTATTTCAAGAGTTATTGAGGATTATTCACACATAACCATGTATGACAATTTTTGGAGAGTGGGGTTTGCATGTATACCTCATTAAATTGAAAAAAACAAATGGAAATTTACATTTATATCAAATATTTAAAATTTATTGTATTTTTTTCATCGATTTGCAATAATAATTATTTAATGCGATAAATATTTCTTACAGCAATTACAAGTACAATTATAGAATAATGATTATAATATCAAATTGAAACTTTACTGAACAATGAAGTTTTATTGAGCACTTTGTTTTTGATTTGTAGTAACCTTTAAATATGCAATTGTATATTTATAATTTCAAAATTTTCGAAACGTCAAAATATTTGTGATATTTTCTTATAGCTTTGTGCAAGCCTTGCGACTTTCACTTTAAACAATCGGCAGAAGAACATCTGCATTTGATAATCGCAGCACGAATACTGGACATCTATTAAGCTGACACAGCACAAACGAATAAAAGTGTTGCACAGAAATTTAGTGCTTTCTTGTTGCTAATTCGTTGCTCTATTTTCGATTTTGTTGCTACAGCCAATTCCGAAAAAATGGCTGTGTTAGCATAAGAATAAAGTTAGCACAGCCACTCAAAAAAGTATTAAAAAAATTAAAAAATACAGCATGTTCTTTTTGTGTTTAATTAGTTGCTAATTAGTTCACTTCCCGATTGTTGCTTCGTCCCCAACTCTCGACAACCCTAGGCACCTCGAGTCACCTATAAATTGTTAATTCTTGAAACATCTAGACTGATTACGATTCTCAGACTTTGCCGCTTTTTGTTATAGAGCAAAAACATATTTAAAAAATGATACTGTTAAACAATTATCAATAAATAATCAGAACTACACCGATAGGCTTCAAAATCACACAGCAACAAAATCGGATTCATCGGGAATCGCGAGCAACAAAATCAAAGAACCGTAATTAGTCGAGATATTTCGAGAATTAACAATTTATAGATGGTGTGCTGATTCGGAATGGTTAAGGGTGGTTTTCGAGAGTTGGAGCAACGATATCGGGAAGTGAGCAACTAATTAGTACAAAAAGAATATGTATTTCTTTATTATATTTTTTTTTATTTTTTTGAGTGGCTGTGCTAATTTTATTCTTATGCTAACACAACCATTGTTTCTTCGAAATTGATTGGAGCAACAAAATCAGGAACAGAGCAACAAAAAAGCACTGTGCAAATTTCTGTGCAACTTTTATTCGATTGTGCTAAAATGGCTGTGTCAGCTTAATAGACGTCATTAATGAATATGTGTAATATAGTCCACAAAACGTATTTCTTACGCATAGTTGTTTATGCTTGCCGCTCACAATAATTATCATATAAACTATTGCTAGCGATAGACATGAACAACTATGCGTAAGAAATGCGTTTTAGGGACTATTATATATACATATTCATTAAATGCGTTTTAGGGATGATTATATATATATAAATTTATATTGTAAGAAATCGATTAGAATAACGTTTTTATTCGAACATTGAAAATAACCCAATAGGGATCGAAACGTATATTATATTTAATTATTATTTATTCTCACAGAAATATATGTATATTTAGAACAAACAGCTTGGCTCGTAGCTCCTTCCAATTCAATTTATTATTTATTGTTTTAGTTAATTTAACGAGATATTGAACAGTGGCGACTTATAGGAAGGATTAAAGATAATTTAAACTGAGTGTAATATGATATTAAAATTTAACAGTGTATACACAGTAAATTCCACAATTCAGAATTAAGTTTATCCTAATCTATCACAACTTATTGATTTTAAGACAACGGATATATGTTATATATACATTTATCAGTTTTTATTAAATTGATTCATATATACATTTAGATATATTAATGGTATATTAATAAAATTATTACATATCCGTTGCCTCAATAAAAACATTAATTCATCACTCACCAACCGATGCGCAACAGTGGAGTTAAATCTGCAACGTCGCTACGATGATTCTGTAACAAATAAATTAAAGTTCAAATTAAAACAGAATAAAGAAATAATCATTTAACTTTAAAAAAAATAATTGCTATACGAACGCATGCAGTTTGCTAAAAAATAATCATGCAATTTTGGAAATATAATTTTTGTAAGCATCGAATTTTTTGTACCCATTATTTAATTAGATATAAAACAATTATATATTCTCTAAAATAATTATATATTTTT
>NW_017259187.1:1063732-1075604 GCF_001594045.1 Atta colombica
AAAAAAATACATAATTGTTTTAGAGAATATATATAATTACTTTAGAGATATATAATTATTTTATAGAATTATTTAAAATAGAATATGAAATTATTTAAACTATTTTATTTAACAAATAATCATTTTTAAATCAATGTCAAATTAAATGATTTAAAAACAAGCAAAAGAGGTTAATTTTACACAAGTAAAAAATAATATTTACCCCATGGTTGCTCCACCGGTGCCTGATGTCTCTTCCAGACCTCCTCCTCCTCTCAGAATATGATTAACATCTCGCACAGGACACTCGCGTAAAACACTCGCGAATAATAAAATATAATTGCGCGCGGATTATAATTTGAGTCCGATAACTTGAACGGCACTCCCGAAACGCGCGACGCGACGAACCGGCTGCGATTCGTTCATTTTTAAATCGGCGGCGAAGATACGTTAGCTTCCCCGTTGGATTTTTACATGAAGAGAATGATTTGATGACTCAATGTCTAAAAATTGATCTAGATATATTATATTCAGATATATCCGAAAATTTTTAAATACTTGAGAAGAAAACATTCTTTTCGTGTAAATATCTCTGGATACTGAGCCCTCCCATCATCATTAAGATCGTGCCCGTGAGAGGGAAGATAATCTGAAAAATGTAATATATAGCTATTATCTATATTACTATGCAATCGGTTAACTTTTAGAAACGAATATCACGTCTGCAATTCGATGCCATTGCGAAATAAAGTCAGAGCAGATAAAAAGGCTGAATCTTTTACTTAGACATAAATGATTAGAATCTAGAGTGAAATAGGCTAGAGATTAATAAAAAAAAAAAATGTTTCTTTTATTACCGATAAATAGTTACGGTTAATTTTTAAACGGATCTCCGTATAGGAAAGGTGGTCAAAAAAAAATTTATTAATTATTAAACGATATTCATTGTAAAAGTAGGAATAGCGATTTTTTTGCACGAAAGTATTTATATTAACATTGCTTTTTTATGACTCGTGTGTAATACCGTTCATATAGATAAGTAGCCACTCTTTTTCACATTTCTTTTGAAAAGTATAATCGTGAAAAATGCTAGATATAATACGAAAGTTTTATTTCATTAATATTCATATAATAAAATTGCTAGTATAATTAATTATTCATAAAGCTTCGTACTATATTTAATATTTTTTGCGATTACGTTTCAAAAGGGAATGTAAAGAGGAGCGGCACACAACACGGCTACCTGCCTGTACGAGCTTCGGTAAGACAATGACTGTACGATAACTACGCGTAAACATGACGCGCCGCTCCGTGCCACCCCGTGCCATCCCCACTTCAAGGTCGCGCGCCGCTCGTCTAACTGCCGAAATATTATGCGTATTACAAAATTAGTAAAATAATCTACTAGTTTTTAATATTCTTCGATGAATATTACACAATGCTTTGTTATACGATTTACATTTTATTTTTTGAATTTATGCACACAATCTCATCTATATCTTAGGCCGGTATTCATAATGTCAGAACTTATATTCAAAACCGTCTTAAGTACAATTTTAAGAAGTCACGAATCAGAGGGCTGTATTAGTGTCTTAACATTACTTAAGACAGTCTTGAAATAAGAACGGACTATGAATACCGCTCTTAAATATCTCGAACTTAAATATCTTTATAAATGTATAACATGAATTCTATTTATATCCATTATTATATTTAGTCCAAAATGTCTTATAATTTAAAAATGTTTGCATTTGTATAATGAATATATAACTTATTATTCATCTTTATTTGAATATAAATCAAAGAGAATAATAAAGATTAAGATATAACTCTTAGTACACACCTTAGTTTCGAGCAACATTACTGTTTGGACATCCTTACGTAATTAATCGTCAATTCGCGTTCGTGAATATTTAATTTTCGTAGATTAACGCCCGGAGCGATCGTACCACACGTCTGTCTCCCTCCGCGCTCGCCGAGCGAATGCCGAAGTGATGACGTAGTCAACCACTGGGCCGCTTCCCCCTCGCTTTCGCCGCGCGACCCATCCCCTTGCTTTTCATCGGGCGCCGATTTAGATTATTGCGTATGAAAAATATTAACAATTTATTCAATTATACGCATTTTGATAAACGGGTATTGTCGTACATTTCGCGCTTTGTTTTGTGAACAATTTGCGTTAAATGCAACTTCGGCTAAAAGTATTAAATATCTTGTCAATCATTATTAATTTTTTCAGCTAAAAAATTAAAATTTTTTTTTTAAATTGTTCCGCAATATTAATAAAATTTGCGTATATCTTTATACAAAGGATAGAATATTTCTATTCAACCTTTAAATATTGAATAATGAATCACTTAAGAGAATAATAAAAATTGAGACATAATGTTGGAATATCAAAAATGCTCCACGCACGCAAACACAAGTACTGATTACAAGAACAGCGCAAATATTGTAATATATGATTTAATAAGGGCTAGAGATGCCACAAAACAAAGCGCGAAATGTACGACAATACCCGTTTATCAAAATGCGTATAATTGAATAAATTGTTAATATTTTTCATACGCAATAATCTAAACGGCGCCCGATGAAAAGCAAGGGGATGGGTCGCGCGGCGAAAGCGAGGGGGAAGCGGCCCAGTGGTTGACTACGTCATCACTTCGGCATTCGCTCGGCGAGCGCGGAGGGAGACAGACGTGTGGTACGATCGCTCCGGGCGTTAATCTACGAAAATTAAATATTCACGAACGCGAATTGACGATTAATTACGTAAGGATGTCCAAACAGTAATGTTGCTCGAAACTAAGGTGTGTACTAAGAGTTATATCTTAATCTTTATTATTCTCTTTGATTTATATTCAAATAAAGATGAATAATAAGTTATATATTCATTATACAAATGCAAACATTTTTAAATTATAAGACATTTTGGACTAAATATAATAATGGATATAAATAGAATTCATGTTATACATTTATAAAGATATTTAAGTTCGAGATATTTAAGAGCGGTATTCATAGTCCGTTCTTATTTCAAGACTGTCTTAAGTAATGTTAAGACACTAATACAGCCCTCTGATTCGTGACTTCTTAAAATTGTACTTAAGACGGTTTTGAATATAAGTTCTGACATTATGAATACCGGCCTAAGATATAGATGAGATTGTGTGCATAAATTCAAAAAATAAAATGTAAATCGTATAACAAAGCATTGTGTAATATTCATCGAAGAATATTAAAAACTAGTAGATTATTTTACTAATTTTGTAATACGCATAATATTTCGGCAGTTAGACGAGCGGCGCGCGACCTTGAAGTGGGGATGGCACGGGGTGGCACGGAGCGGCGCGTCATGTTTACGCGTAGTTATCGTACAGTCATTGTCTTACCGAAGCTCGTACAGGCAGGTAGCCGTGTTGTGTGCCGCTCCTCTTTACATTCCCTTTTGAAACGTAATCGCAAAAAATATTAAATATAGTACGAAGCTTTATGAATAATTAATTATACTAGCAATTTTATTATATGAATATTAATGAAATAAAACTTTCGTATTATATCTAGCATTTTTCACGATTATACTTTTCAAAAGAAATGTGAAAAAGAGTGGCTACTTATCTATATGAACGGTATTACACACGAGTCATAAAAAAGCAATGTTAATATAAATACTTTCGTGCAAAAAAATCGCTATTCCTACTTTTACAATGAATATCGTTTAATAATTAATAAATTTTTTTTTGACCACCTTTCCTATACGGAGATCCGTTTAAAAATTAACCGTAACTATTTATCGGTAATAAAAGAAACATTTTTTTTTTTTATTAATCTCTAGCCTATTTCACTCTAGATTCTAATCATTTATGTCTAAGTAAAAGATTCAGCCTTTTTATCTGCTCTGACTTTATTTCGCAATGGCATCGAATTGCAGACGTGATATTCGTTTCTAAAAGTTAACCGATTGCATAGTAATATAGATAATAGCTATATATTACATTTTTCAGATTATCTTCCCTCTCACGGGCACGATCTTAATGATGATGGGAGGGCTCAGTATCCAGAGATATTTACACGAAAAGAATGTTTTCTTCTCAAGTATTTAAAAATTTTCGGATATATCTGAATATAATATATCTAGATCAATTTTTAGACATTGAGTCATCAAATCATTCTCTTCATGTAAAAATCCAACGGGGAAGCTAACGTATCTTCGCCGCCGATTTAAAAATGAACGAATCGCAGCCGGTTCGTCGCGTCGCGCGTTTCGGGAGTGCCGTTCAAGTTATCGGACTCAAATTATAATCCGCGCGCAATTATATTTTATTATTCGCGAGTGTTTTACGCGAGTGTCCTGTGCGAGATGTTAATCATATTCTGAGAGGAGGAGGAGGTCTGGAAGAGACATCAGGCACCGGTGGAGCAACCATGGGGTAAATATTATTTTTTACTTGTGTAAAATTAACCTCTTTTGCTTGTTTTTAAATCATTTAATTTGACATTGATTTAAAAATGATTATTTGTTAAATAAAATAGTTTAAATAATTTCATATTCTATTTTAAATAATTCTATAAAATAATTATATATCTCTAAAGTAATTATATATATTCTCTAAAACAATTATGTATTTTTTTAAAGATCTTAGTAAAAATAAATTTGTATAACATTTGTAAGTAATTTTTAAGTAACTCTCTTTTTATCTGATTTAGATAAAAGGAAAGTTACTCACAATTTAGATAAAATATATATATTTTCTAAAATTATATATATTCTCTAAAGAAGATCTTAGCAAGAATAAATTTGTTTAAAATTTTTAAGTATTATTTAAATTACTTTAAAATTTTTAACAAATTTATTTTTGCTAAGATCTTTAGAGAATATATAGGTAATTATTTTATTAAAAAATATATAATTATTTTAGAGAATATATAATTGTTTTATATCTAATTAAATAATGGGTACAAAAAATTCGATGCTTACAAAAATTATATTTCCAAAATTGCATGATTATTTTTTAGCAAACTGCATGCGTTCGTATAGCAATTATTTTTTTTAAAGTTAAATGATTATTTCTTTATTCTGTTTTAATTTGAACTTTAATTTATTTGTTACAGAATCATCGTAGCGACGTTGCAGATTTAACTCCACTGTTGCGCATCGGTTGGTGAGTGATGAATTAATGTTTTTATTGAGGCAACGGATATGTAATAATTTTATTAATATACCATTAATATATCTAAATGTATATATGAATCAATTTAATAAAAACTGATAAATGTATATATAACATATATCCGTTGTCTTAAAATCAATAAGTTGTGATAGATTAGGATAAACTTAATTCTGAATTGTGGAATTTACTGTGTATACACTGTTAAATTTTAATATCATATTACACTCAGTTTAAATTATCTTTAATCCTTCCTATAAGTCGCCACTGTTCAATATCTCGTTAAATTAACTAAAACAATAAATAATAAATTGAATTGGAAGGAGCTACGAGCCAAGCTGTTTGTTCTAAATATACATATATTTCTGTGAGAATAAATAATAATTAAATATAATATACGTTTCGATCCCTATTGGGTTATTTTCAATGTTCGAATAAAAACGTTATTCTAATCGATTTCTTACAATATAAATTTATATATATATAATCATCCCTAAAACGCATTTAATGAATATGTATATATAATAGTCCCTAAAACGCATTTCTTACGCATAGTTGTCTATCGCTAGCAATAGTTTATATGATAATTATTGTGAGCGGCAAGCATAAACAACTATGCGTAAGAAATACGTTTTGTGGACTATATTACACATATTCATTAATGACGTCTATTAAGCTGACACAGCCATTTTAGCACAATCGAATAAAAGTTGCACAGAAATTTGCACAGTGCTTTTTTGTTGCTCTGTTCCTGATTTTGTTGCTCCAATCAATTTCGAAGAAACAATGGTTGTGCTAGCATAAGAATAAAGTTAGCACACTCAAAAAAATAAAAAAAAATTAAAAAATACGGTATATTTTTTTTGTGCTAATTTGTTGCTAATTACTTGGTCACTTCCCGATATTGTTGTTTCATCCTCAACCCTCGAAAACCATCCCTAGCCACCCCGAGTCAACACACCACCTATAAATTGTTAATTCTCGAAATATTTCGACTGATTACGATTCTCTAATTTTGTTGCTCGCGATTCCCGACGAATCCGATTTTGTTGCTCCACCCCCGAACCTTGCAAACCATCCCTAAGCACTTAGAGTTAGCACACTACCTATAAATTCCCCACTCTAAAAAGATTGAAAGGTCGCAAGACTAATCTCAATAACCCTTGAAATGATATTTTTTAAATTATTCTTATTTGTTTTATAAATGTTTATCAAAAGGAGGCTAAGTTTTTGTTCACATTGTATAAGACTATAAAAAATATCAGGAATACAAGT
Source organism: Atta colombica (assembly GCF_001594045.1). Classification (NCBI taxonomy): domain Eukaryota; kingdom Metazoa; phylum Arthropoda; class Insecta; order Hymenoptera; family Formicidae; genus Atta; species Atta colombica. The sequence goes on from NW_017259187.1 coordinate 1,070,155, forward strand.
TACGGTTCATCGATAATTTGTTAAAGCTCCTTGCCATTGGGAATTTCGTTACTCTAATTTACGAATATATCTTATTGTTAGAAAGAATCATATGATCATATTTTTTTCGCGTTATTCACAATGTATTAAAGTGCCACATGTAATTCATTTTGACAGTATCATGCTTCTTTATTGTAGAGGATATAATTACAGCTGTATCAATCGCCGTTAAGTCCTTTAATCGACGATGTAATCTACTTACAGGTTCAGAGCTTCTCTAAACCGGTCAACCGTGAACGCGCTCGGCTTGAAACGCTTTCACGATTCCACATTCCGCGTACTTGTCTGTTATCTGAGAGTACCTGTCGCGTCTCCATGGTCGGTGTATTCGCGTTGCGGCTGTCAAACGCAGATGCTCATCTGCCGATGGATTTAAAGTGGAAGTCGCATGTACAAGGCTAGAAAATATCATAAATATTTGGACGTTTCGAAAATTTTGAAATTATGAATATAGAATCGCACTTTTAAACAAAATTTACTATAAATTAAAAATATAAAATGTACAATAAAGCTTCCCCTTTTAGTAAAGTTTAATCAAATTTCAATTTGATATTATAAAATCATTATTTCATAATAGAATTATACTTGTAATTGTTTGTAAAAAATAATTATCGTGCATTAAATAATTAATATTGCAAATCGACGAAAAAAATGTTAAGCTTTAAATATTCCATACAAATATAAATTTTTTCTGTTTATTTCAGTTTATTAGTGGGTAGGCAAATCCACTTTCCAAAAATTGAGCAATGACTCATTGATTCTTTGGTGAATCTCAATAACTCTTGAAAGAATAAATACTTGTATGTGCTTCTTTTGTATAGAAGAAATTATTTATGTTTGATTCTATCTACAGTATATCTACAATACCTATTCTATTTTTCGAAGTATGTCTTCAACGTCCGCCAATTTTTGTAACTCATTTTAATTTTCTTAGTTAACAAGGGGAATGTTTAATATTTAATTTGCCGCTAATAAACTGAAATAAGCATTAAATTATATCAAAATTAATTATATACGGCGCTTCACTACATTGTGAATAACGCGAAAAAAAATATAATCATGTGATTCTTTCTAACAATAAGATCTACTCGTAATGTTGCAAGGTAATGAAATCTCCAACGACAAGCTTTAAATTATCGATACTTACCGTAACTTATATGGTGTCAACAAATATTAAAACGCAAGATTAATTATTTATTAATTAAACATATCCCGAAGTCGTGTGAATCGAAGTTCATTCACGAAGCTCATTCCGTTAATGACTGAGAAATTGGTCGACGACTTTGCCTTCAAAATCAGAAGCGAAACATGAGATTAAAATAAACATGAAATTAAAAATTAAGCTAAACAAGGACAAATCCAAATATCGTGAAAAGAATAATTATCGCTCGTGAAAATTGATTGAAACAATAATTCTTTAGCTCTTCGATTTCTGTTTCAAATACATTTCAGTAAGTAGCCATCATCACAATACGCTGGCGAGTCGTTAACCGTGTGAATTAGTCAAGTGAAAGAAAAATCGCTAATTGTTTGCAGGAAACAATTGCGTTATCTTCTTGCGCATATTTCGAAGATTAATAATGCGACGACACACGGAGGCTTGAGTTGCTACTTACTCTAGTCTGACCGCGTGAATAACAAGATCAGCGCAAGGCGCGAAGATGCAGCGATGCATTGCACTGTGAAGAAAAAACAAAGTTCCCATGAACTCCACATCGCGTGCCTGCCAATCTGTTGTTACAAATATTTAACGAAACATTTTATGTTCGTTAATTTTATATTCGTTAATTCCCTGACGGTAGACTCATTAAACTCAATTATAAAAAAATAATATTAAATCTCAATTATAAATCTTTTTGATAAAAATGTTAAACAATTCAATTTTCTTTATGTTACATTCGCAAATTTTTATTATAATTATTAAAATATATTTGCAATTACACAGTATTCTTTTTTATGCGAGTTATGACATTTTGTCTGTGAGAATCAATAACAAGTAACGTTGTCTACAATGGGTAATAGCAGTAATGGATGAGACTATAAGGTAAGCTGGTTTTCCAGTATAATAAAGCAAAGAATAAATCTGTAAACAAAATGATTAAAAAGATTCATTTCCTATGATGTACTTTCAATCAATAAAAACTTAATAGTAACACATACATGAAAACGTATACGACAAAAGCTGTTGCCGTTTTAGTCGACGCTGATTGACTCATTATAATCTTTACACGCTGTTGCAGATTCGAACGTAAGAAAACCTTAATCCTACAGCCTATATCTAACGCCTACTTCTTAATCAATTATACTACTATCAATTATACTATTGTTGACGATCCATTGTTGACGATGTAATAGATGAAATATGTATTGTCAGTTTCGATTTGTAATCCGAGATCTACTGATACTTCGTCATCATATCAAGATTTTCGTATATCAAGATTTTCAAATCTAATTTATTTTCAAAATATTAAAATATTAATTAATTAATAAACAATAGAACATGCTACATATATACTATCAATATTTTTAAATATTTATAAAGTCCATTTTAAGCAATTTTTAATTCAGCATAAAAGTCAATTCATAATTTTACATATAATACAAAACATTTCAAAATTGAAGTACAATATATATGTTTATAAAATATACCTTACACATACTGTCATAAAACTCAATATAATAGATTATGAACTGCTGTGACCTAAATAGAATCTAATATCAAATTAATAAATGGTATAAAATAGATTTAACACTAAACAATAATAATGACACATTAAAATACCTGATATTATACTTTATATTTCGTACTTTATTTTTTGGCTCATTAATTCAAGTCTGTTTTATTTGCAAATCAAATTCGATTTATAGATAAACAACGCAAAATACAGCTCGTTTCTTTTAGTTAGTTTCACTTTCGATTTAGTAAAAGACCAAGCAGAAAAGTCACTTGAACAAGGGTTGATATACAGGTAGACGAGACATTGTCCTCAATACGAGTTTGAAACCATACGGCGAGACAAATGAATACTGCACGCCGACAGTTCAGGTAATATAATCCAGTGAGCCCTCGGAAATGAATTATTTTAAAAGCTAGCCGTGTAATTGATTTCGACGTGTTTAATTTCGTATGAAACCGTCTCGATCGTGACGGCCACAGGTCGATCAAACGCCGGTTTTAATTGACACGCGAAATCAGCACGCATTAAGATAGGACAGTAATACCCTCGCCGTAACGTGATGCAATCGATTTTTTAAATCACAAATAATAAGTGCTATAAGCGAATTTTAGCCCCTTAGCTATTCACAATTATTTCATACACATGTGATGTGCAATCCATCGACAAGATCATGTTTTTGACGTTCTAGGGAATACCTAACGTTTTTAAATAATCATTATTTTAGAAATAACGAATCAAATTAGATTTTAGAATTGAAGTTTTTATATAGTTCATATATGTGTTTAGAAATTATACTTTACATATATGAACAGTTATTCCAAGAAAGTTACAGATGATTAAATTAGATTTTAAAATTATAGCTTACGTATATCTCATGTATTTAGAAATTGTGTTTTATACGTAAATAGTTATTCCAAGAAGTTGTAAAAATTCATTTTTAAAAAACATGTTTATCTTACAATTTCTAATAATTTCATAATAGTTCGAGAATAGAATAAAACTTAAGCTTAAATAAATGATCGATTCATTTTATTTATTTCTCTGTGTTGTTTTAACACAAGATAAAGATCTCATATCAGTAATTATATTATTGTAATTATATGTATAATTCCATAATAAAATTCCATAATAATTTCTATATCAAATTTCCTTAAACTTTTTCAGTGAAGTTCAAAAAAATTTGATATAGAAATTATTTTATTGTAGTTGTATCGCGCGTTTAATTTTTTAATTGTGATAATCTTTGAATATGCGATTCTATGTTCATAATTTAAAAATTTTTGAAACGTTCATATTCCTGATATTTTTTTATAGCTTTATACAATTCAAAAAACAGCCTTAACTCAGCTTCCTTTGGATAAACATTTACAAAATAAATAAGGATAATTTACAAAATATTATTTCAAGAATTATTGAGATTGTGACCTTTCAATTTTTGAAGAATAGGGCTTTACATGCTTTCCCACTAATAAATTGAAATAAATTAAAAACGGGCCACTAAACATAAATTTTTAATATTTTCAAATAGCGATAACTCAATAAAAAATTATCGTATCAAAATGAAAATTTAAACTAAAGATTAAACATTATCCCCTTGTTAACTAAGAAAATTAAAATGAGTTATAAAAACTGGTCTACAAAAACTGGCGGACGTTGAAGACTTTGAAAAATAGAATAGATATTGTAGATATACTGTAGATGGAGTCAGACATACATAATTTCTCGTACACAAAAGAAATACGTACAAGTATTTATTCTTTCAAAGGTTATTGAGATATTAGACTAAACTTACTCAATTTTTGGAAAGTGTGGTTTGCCTACCTACCCTACTAATAAACTGAAATAAATATAAATTTACATTTGTACAGAATATTTAAAACTTAATATTTTTTTTATCGATTAGCAATATTAATTATTTTACATTGCACGATAAATATTTTTTACAAGCAATTACAAGTACAATTCCATTAAGAAATAATGATTTTATAAATATCAAATTGAAATTGGGTTAAACTTTACTGAAAGAGGAAGCTTTATTGTTGTTTTATATTTTTAATTTGTAGTAATGTTTATATATGCAATTTATATATTCAAAAGTTATATATTCAAAAATTTTCGAAACGTCCAAATATTTGTGATATTTTTTTATAGCATGTACAATGTGACTTTCAATTTAAATCCATCGATAGATGAGCATCTGCGTTTGATAACCGCAGCGCGGATACTGACTATAGAGACGCGACAGGTACTTTCAAATAACAGACAAGTACCCGGAATGTGGGATCGCGAAAGCGTTTCAAGCCGAGCGGCTGACCGGTTTAGAGAAGCTCTGCATCTGGAAGTAGATTATATTGTCGATTTAAGGACTTAACGGCGATTGGTATAGCTGTAATTGTATCGTTCAGTATCTTCCACAATAAAGAAGTACTTTGGAAACAAGATTACTAATGTCGTTGAAACGTGCATATTATTCGAAAATCAGATGTTAAATTCAATTCAATTCAGAAAAGAGAGAGAAGAAAGAGAGAAAGGAGATAAAAAAGTAAGAGAAAAGAAAGTGAGAGGAGAGAGAGAAGAAGGTGGAAAGAGAGAGAGAGAGAGAGAGAAAGAGAAAATTATTTTTCACAAATTTTAATAATGTCATAGAAATTGTAACCTCGTTATTTATTATATATTACAATTATTTCTTTGTAATGATGTTTGCCAATATATTTTGCTATATAACTAAATATA
>NW_017259187.1:1075704-1079916 GCF_001594045.1 Atta colombica
CGATTTTACTATGTCTATTATTTTTTAGTTAGAAGTATCAGGCAAAAAAAGAAATCATAAAAATAACCATCGCTGATACAATTTTATTTTCCATGGAAAATTTCGTTCCATAAAAAAGAAATCGTACTTGCTCCATTTTAATTCGTTTTGATTCTGTTGCATGTTGCGCTATACATGGCCATTCAATTTGTCACGTTGAAGGTCCGAAGTATATTGTTCGCGTTATTGGCGAGTTAAAAGACGTTTAAACATAAATAAGGGGACTAACAATATTCGGGTCACGGTTGATGCCGGACTCGACCGCGTTTAATTCTCGTGTGCGAGGAGAGAACAGCATGGCAAAAGTTGAGGGACGAGAAACATTTAAAACTTTGCTTCGGGCGAAACATTCGAGTCCGTGCAAATTGCCTACAATGACCTCTTGTCTTGAGAAAATAAAGCATATCACGGTTTTTTATTTTATATAGTTCAATTATATACATAATAAAATATACAGTTATTTGTGACCAAGAATGTATTAAAGCTTTGTCCAAAGAAGATTTCTTTCTTAACTATAATATTTTAAAAATATTTAAATGCACGTGAAATATTTATACTACTATACTGCACTAAAAAATGTATCTGATTGAAAATAGACAAACAAAAAGATTCTATAATTCATTCATTTTCAATTAGAATTCCAATTAATCCAATACAGACATTTTTCTCAGTAAAAGAACGAATCAAATGTTGATACAAATACAATCTTTTTCTAATGTTTAAATATTAAATAAACAATTGATTTAACAACGAAAAATTATTGATAAAATAATAATGTAAAATATACTGAAGATATTTTATCAAAGGAGAAAGAGGACAGATTATTTATTTGTATTAAAAAAACAATATTAAATATTAAAAAAACAAACTGCGAATCGTCCTGATAAATTGTGTTAATTATAAACATTAATTATTAAAATAAGTGACTTACTATTACATGATAAAATAAGTGACTTATTATTACATGATTAAAATAAGTGATTTATTATTATATGATAAAGTTTAACAAAAATGTTATCCAAATAAAAAGATGAATACGCATGATTATTATTTACTGCTATTAATAGTAAATAAATATGTAATATGAGAAGATGCACATTCGCGTGTATGTAATTACTTTGGCGGGTGTTCGTACCATGAATGTGCGCACGTAGTCATATGTAGGGTCGAAGGCAGATAATGACGAGCTACCACACAGTAATTTCACGGCAGAAAGATATAAAAGCTTCTATGCTGTGTATAAGATGAGCAAAACGATATGAAAGTATGAAATGTTAGAACAAGCGCAAAAGCGAATTAGAATTTTTTGGTTAAATTAATTAGAATTCTAGTCAAGATAACAGGAATTCTGGTTGATAAAATATTTCTGATAAAATCTACTAAAATTCTTATTTTTATCAAAATAATGATATCAATTAAAATTCTAGTTATCTCAACTAGAATTCTAGGAGATTTTATCAAAAAATTCTAACTCGTCCATTTTCCATCAGAATTACAATTTAATTCAACCAGACCATCATTTTTCTCAATGTAGATTTTGATTTTTTTCGATCAATACGCAGTGATGTTTTCGTGTCTGTGACATTTCAATGGAATATGGAGGATTTCGAATTTCCTTTTTAAGCTCCTTATTGAAGATATATATTTAAAGATTATATAAAGTGGCGACCAGCTGTTTTCCGTTTTTGACAGAGTACATTGAATGTGCAACAAAGCGCTTCGTCTAACATTTATATATCTGAATTTCTTCTGGTATTGTGCCTTCAGATGAGACGTCAAATCGACAGAATACTCTGAGAAAGTTTCCAGCTGCTAAGAGAATTCTTATCTTTCGCCCAGACGACGAGTTCGCCGCATCCACAGTTTCCTTTTTTGTATCCTCTTTTCGTCCACATTTTTCATCGCTTCTATCCGTTCTCACCTTATCTTCCTCGCCAATATGCACTATACCACGTTAAAGTTATTGACATCCTTCACTAAAGGATATAGACATTTACATAAACGTCATAACGTAACATTCTTTTAACAAGATAATGAAATATAAAATCACGTTTAAAGAGTCCTTTGAAATATAAAATATTCCCATAAAAATATTTATTTCTCAATTGCATCAAACAAATGTATTTGTAGTATTTATTCGGAGGATTTATGTGTTCTAAGGGGTACATAAATCATAACTCCATGGTAGCAAAACATCAATTTAATCATAAAACATTAAACACGAAAAAAGTGCGTAAAAATTTACAATGTGTGTGCGCGTGTGCGCACAAACGTATGTGTGTATGTATTACGTAATTCTATATATTACAACTTAATATATTTATTTCAACGTATGTAGAATACGGATAAACATCTAAATTTTACATTCAAAAATTGAAAAAAAAAATAAAAATTTCAATAATCAAATTATATGTTTCTTGTTTCCATTTCCAATTATAAGAGATTGTTCATATTTTTGAAAAGTTATACTCGTTACGGGCGCGCGCGAATTATATCAGTGACAACTATATAATATCGTGACGCAGATTCTGTCTAATTGCGTAGTTAGCAGTTTGAAAAATAAAGAACTTGAATTTGATTTCCGAATCATTGTTAGCTATCTCCGCTTGACATTTGCCGCATTACAATCCTACATTACAATTTATATACGTTTTAATTTATTGGTGGAGTTTCCTGAATTTATTTATTATTTTTTATAATACTCATTTATTATATCCATGTTTATATTTAACTTATTTATTATATTTTAATTTATTTATTTATTATTACGCATGTAATGTAAATAATTATGTTATAAATATAGTAATTCGTAAATATAGTAATATAAGTAATTGGATCCCAATTTTTGGAAATGTGGAAATTCCACATTACATGCACAATAATAAATAAATAAATAATAAAATATAATAAATAAATTAACTTAGATAATACTAATAACATATCTAATACTTTTGTTTCAATTGTAACCAATTGTTTGTATTTTTATGTACGAGAAATTATTTGTGTCTCTATTTAGAGTACTCTATTTAGAGTATGAAAGTTAATATAAAAGAATATTCAATATTCTTGTATATATTCTCTGTTCAATCGATGTTCGAATTATTTGGGATTAAACACGTGTTCTGGATTTCGCAAGTAAATGGTACTGTATTATTGTTGAATCTGCTGTTTTTATCAAAACATTCGCTATGTGTATTCAATTCGAACTTGCCAACAAATCTCTTCTTATAAGAATCTAATTCATAATTATAATAAGATAAATAACATTCGTGACTCATGCGAAATATACCTATATGAATGTATCATACAGCGTGAAAAAATATACAAGTACAATTTTTTGAAAATATGGAATTTTGCACAAGTTGTCCCAAATTGAAACAAACATAAATTAGGGTAACTCTAAATTAAGATATAGCTACGACATGCAATTATGTACTCAATATATGCAAAGATGTCATTAATTTTATATTATGTTATGTACAACATATTTATAATATTTATATGAAATCCTAAGACGACATAGGAAACATTCAAAAAACAAATCTTTAATGTAACTGATAAAATTATGGATGAAGATAAACAGAAAAGTATCATTACTTATAGATCCTGTGTAACTGAATCTTTAGTAGTTTGAAAAATAAAGAACCTGAATTCAATTTCGGACTCATTATCAATCATCTTTATATTTACATTATATTTGTTTCAATTTATTGTTGGAGTTTCGATTAAACTCCACATTTCCAAAAATTATAAATAACACGTTCTTTACATTACTATACTTTATAATACATTTATTTACATACTTTATTTACATTATGTACAGTAATAAATAAATAAATAAATTATAAAATATATTAAATAATTAAACTTTGATACTTAATACTTTTGTTTCAATTACCAATTGTTCATATTTTTTGTGTACAAGAAATTATTTATATCTAACCCCATCTAGAGAGTGAAGCACTCCAACGAAAGAATGAAAGATGCTTCTCTAGATGAAGTTAAACATAAATAAATTCTCGTATTTAATAATTTTTTATTAGTAATTTTTATTATTAATTTTTTATTAATAAGTATTTAATATACAATTAATTATAATCAAAAATAGAGGCGTTACTTGATTAAAATGTTTGTTTTTGCCCTTTTTTATAAATGAAGTTTGGAAAAGTTGCA
>NW_017259187.1:1083406-1091640 GCF_001594045.1 Atta colombica
AGATATATATATATAAAAATGGATCTACCATAAATCACGTCGCGCAACAGAATGCGTCATATCCGGCACGATCCTTACACTTTATGAGGTGAGCGTTCTGATTTCTTTTTTCTTTCTTTTTTTTCGGTTTTATTCGGACAATATATCATGAAGAGAGAAGAGGCGCTCTGTCTAACAGTAATTTCTGTATTTATTTTACTTTAAAAGTTGTTTAATCGGTTGCGATTAAAAACTCCAAGTTCTATATGGTTTATCTGGATCAATGTATAAGATCGGCTTTTGTATAAAAGATTTGTATAAAAGATTTATATAAAAGATTTATCAACAATTGGCAGTAAAATAAATTCTTTCTCAATCCAAGTGATATATACTTCGTTAGAGATCTTCTTATTCAACTCAAATAATAACAGTTTTAATTCCCCGTCAAAATTTATTTATCGTTAACAGAATCTTTAATTTTAAAATGCATTCGACATTTTTTAAATAATATGTTTGTTTAATATCAAAATATGTGAAATAATAATTCAAAATTTCGCTATTTATTACAATAAGTTAAGAACTCTCGCACATTCTAGTAACGAGTGATACAGCACGAGTAAAATCATTCACTTATAGTTCTCCTCGCAATTGTATCGACACACGAGTTATTCCCAGAGATTTGTAATATAGTATCCCTCTATCTGGTACCGCCTTTCCTATCCGTTTCCTATCTTATACCGAATCAATTCTGCACCGAGATTTGCTGCGCATCATTCGACACTCGATGTGAAGCGGTAAGGATATAACGATTGATAAATGGTCAATTGGCATACATACATATATATACACACACACACATATATATATATATATATATATATATATATATAGAGTAGTCTCTACTATCTGCGATCGTCACAAACAGCTGACTAACGTTTTGGCAACATATGGTTGGACAATATTCTCTCATCCTGACTGCGCAAACTGGACATTAGCCCCTCCGTGATTTCCTTTGGATCAGGATGCGCGACGACTGGTTCGATGAACATTGCTCTCACACAACAGTGAATACAGCAAGAAGGGTGGACTTGAAACCAAAGGAAGATGCGCACGAAAAGCAGGGATGCTCAACTGCTCGTTATATCCCATGATTTAATTTTGCATACACGAGCAAAACAAAAAAAATAATCTTTTTTTTCTTTATATTAATTAATTTTTTATTATTAATTGAAATACTAAGAGAAGAATCCATATTTAGATTATTTTAATTTAATTTATAGAAGAAGACTTCATCTAGTACTACTTTATCCAGAGATTTAATTTTTTCTCATTATTTAAAAGAAGGATATTTTGTGACTGAACTAAAATAGCTAAAAAGCTTAACTCGCTTAAATCAATATAATTTCGAATATTATGTTGAATAAACTCAATAAACATTCACTCCTCTCTTTATAAAGAAAATTAAATTTCTGCCTACAGTGAATTCAAAATTTAATTAGTGGAATTTGAAAGTTCATAAATAGCTTATAATTTCGAGCATATAATGTCATATCTTTTTTTATATTTGTTCGTAGAGTGTTAATTACACAAGAATACATGATATTATTGTATCAAAAGCTCTGCAGCACTGATATAAATTATAACAAGATAAACGTTTCTCGAGTTTCTATCTTTAATGACGATAAGTTAACATCCAGAAGATGTATGTTCCAAGATTACATGAATGCATTGTTATCGAAATATACATCAGATGAGACATCTTCAGCTGTAACAGTTTATTAAAATGTCAATCTTTCGTATACCGTTGTTTAATTCATAAAATTAATATTAGATACGAACATTAGATACAAATATTATTTCCGTGATAAATCATATATTGACAATATATGATATATACATGCACGGAAATTTGACTTTCAACACATAATATATCCCAAAAAGAGATATAACGACTAAAATGCTGCTTTATTATCGATGCTCTTTAATAAATTTCTTCTGCAAACGCGAAACTTCCGTGATTCCCAAAATAAATTTACACGCCAGCTTATGCTCGATATCGTAGAGTATTTCCAGATCCAGAACTTAAGCCAGGTTATTTATAAATCCTTAGTACGAAACCGTTCCGTGCTGTTATAATGCTTGAAAGGCTATTTTCGGCATAAAGCTAATAGCGTGAGTGCTCTTATAAAAAGGCGGTATTTTATAGCAAGGATATCCTGCAGTTTCTGGAGCGAGACCTAAAGTGCACACCGACAAAAAAAATGCATTTACCGATAATTGAATGTTTGAACTTTGTACACAGATATGTGTCTATTAGATATGTACGTGTATGTGATGTATGTATTTTGTAATACGTTGCTAGAATGATGACGAAAGCAAAACGCTGACCATTCTAGCAACGATTCGCTATTTCTTCATCTGTCATTAAGTTTATGTAATTTCATTAAATCATAGTCGGAATTGAATTAGTGATACACAATGACAATTCTTAATAGCAACAAAATGAAAAATTCGCTGCTGTCATGCTAAGAAGACTGTCATATAAACGTTCATTCTTTATCATCGTTTTTTAATAACATAACTTCTTTCATTCGTAACAAGATAACAACATATAAGAGAAAATATCATGTTTGGTACGTATAATTTTTCATTTCGTAGAGAGAATATATGATTATAAAAATTTCTTACTTATTCATTTAAAATTGTGTTATCATAACCAAAATTTGATTACAATAATTAAATTTTAATTAAGATAAATTTTAAAATAAAAAAGTCTGATTAGTTACATATTAACAAAATGAATGATTATATATACCAAATATTTCTCATTGTCAGTGCAATTCTGTAAATTAAACATATAATAAATTTTCACTTTAATCGAATTAATTGAATAAATATATATTATTATATATTTTGTATTTTTGGATACAATCACGCACTGGTCAGAGTTTTTAAGTAAAACAATACATTTTTGTAAGGAAAATGCAATAGACGCGATAAAGATTCGCAATATAGGATTTAAATATAAGTGTAGTAACTATAATATTTTGATCCGATTCACAAACATACTCATACTACATAATGTAATACGTATCATCATATAATAAAAGCAACAGTGATATCCATTATCGTTTTGAATGATTTCGTTTCACTTAATACTTATTAAATTCCATATAAATCACAGCGACGCGTTTCCCTCATTAAAACAAATCATCATGCAGAGGTGAGCTTCGAAAAGATAGATTCAAATGATACACGAAGTGATGAATTTACGGAAGCTTATCGTAACGGTAGGGAGTAATCTAACTATCTTGCACGTGTGCATAAGTATACATAACAAAGAAAGAGAAAGAGGAAAAGAAGAATCACTCAGCGTGACTCACCAACTTTAACCATAGTTCATTGAATTGATGCATTAATAAATAGCTTGTACATTGATTACGCAGATTACTACAGAAAATATATTTCTTCAACAAGTATAAAAGACTTGTTGACATTGTCGAATTTGTCGAGTTGGAATTGCATATCGCGAGTGTTTTGATAAAAACAGCAAGCTCAACAATAATACAGTACTATTTACTTGCGATGCCAGAATACGTGTCAAATAATTCGAATGTCGATTGCGCGACGGATTCAAGAACATATTCAAGAGTATTGAATATATTCTTTTATATTATAATAACTTTCATACTCTAGATGGAATCAGACACAAATAATTTTTCATGTATAAAAATACAAACAATTGGTTGTAATTGACAAAAGTATTATATAGTACGTTTATTAGTATTAAGTTATTTATTATATTTTATAATGTATTTATTTATTATTATGTACATAATATAAATAATTGTATTATAAAAAATATAATAATAAGCGTAATAGGAAAGAAGTAATTTTTAAAAGTGGGGAGTTTAATCGAAACTCCACTAATAAATTGAAACAAATATAATGTAAAAATGACTGATAATGAATCAGAAATTGAATTCAAGTTCTTTATTTTTCAAACTGCTACACAATTATACAGAATCTATAAGTAATAAGTATTTTTCCGCTTGTCTTTATTTACAATTTGATAAAGATCAATTAAACAAAAGATTTGTTTTTTAATATTTCTTGTTTTAGGATTTCTCATAAATATTGCAAATGTTACACATAATCCAAATAAATCCACACTTAATGATATCTTTACATATATCGTGCACATAATTGCAGTACGTATAGCTATATCTTAATTTGGAGTTATCCTAATTTATGTTTATTTCAATTTAATGGGGCAAGCTGTGCAAACTCATATTTTCAAAAAATTGTACTTGTATATTCTTTATACGCTGCACGATATATTCATATATTCATTTCGCGTAAGACGCGAATGTTATTTATCATATTATTTATCATATAATTGTGAATTAAATTCTACTTATATATTAGATTCAACTTATATATTTATAAGAGACAGAATTAAACTCTGAACTATTTTATTTCTTTTCAAGAATCTGATGTCTGATCCGATTTTGTATTATATGCTTATTCATTTCTTTTTATCCGTACATTCTTGTATTTTGGATGATACACGATTACAGGTACAGTGTATGAGCAAGTTATAGCATTTATGCATACGACAATTATGTATGCAGAAAAGCTACTTTAGGTTGCGCGTGCCCAGCAAGACAAGTAGTGATATCCTTTCCTTCTCCCGGACTTTCAGCAATAAATCTGTATTAACAAGGCATGCTACGAATAACGTGCCATTATACGCGTTAACTGTATGCATACATCATACCGCGGCGGAGTGCAAATCAAAATCGAGGAAGCTTTCATCATATTAACCAATTAACTATGTATTAATAATGTAATCTCTATGGAAATGCAAAATTAACAACATAATTTAAACATAATTTAAATCCAGTCAACGAGAAAGAATGAAAGAGAGAAAGAGAGAAAGAGAGAGAATAGTTGCTAAAATAACGCACAAAATAGTGTTGAAGCCAATGAATTCGGCTTCAAAAACAACGTGTGTCATCGTTCACACTTGGCTTCTTGCACGAATTTAATTTACAATCATCTAACTATCTAATTATCACTTATGTATCGATATGAAAATAGTTTTACAATGTAAAATAGTTTTACATTTCTTGAAAATATCGCAAAAAAAAATCAGATAAGCAAAACATAAAAATATGATTTTGGAATAATAAACTTACTTAATTCATTAGCAAAGAAAAATATCGACATAAAATGCAGATAACGTTATGCCGTAACAAAACTATAAAGTACTTTCAATTTTAGAATGAAAATGGAGACTTGAATGTCACGAATACTTCGTCAGTCGAGTCATGCGTGATATGTTTAACATTTCTATGTCTAATGTGTAATGTGTACCGTTTTATCGTTATTTCAAGAAGAAATATATGATTATAAGATATAAAATGAATATACTTCTACTTAGCATGTAGTTTTGTACACACAAGCGTATTACAATATTTTTATGTGTACCATATTACCCACATTAATATGCAATACAAGCACAACATTATTGTGTATATCAAAAACAAAGATTTTCTATTAAATTATGTATTAAATATTAATATAATATGATAAGGTAATCTTTATGAAAGTATAGAATTACTGTAATTTGAATCTAATTTTTCTTTATAGAAAAAAAAAGTAAAAACTTGTATATGTTATGATTGTAACCAAATGATTACATAATTTATATTATATTTATAAATATAATGTATGTTTATTTTTTAAAGTAAAAAATTGATTTAAGACATCGCAAATATTGGCGACATTTCGCATATCGCATATACAGGTTCACGACATACACAAGTTGCAATCGTGTGTTCGATGTATATGCAAAAATATCATTAATTATTGATTTTACATCGTATTGTGTACAATGCTTGCAGTATTTATGTGAAATCTTAAGACAGCATATGAAACATTAAAAAACAAGTGCTTTGTTTTAATCGTTGAAATTGTAAATATGTAGGTAAAGCTAACCGGAAAAATGTCGTTACGTAGATTCTGTGTATATGTATGATTAGCAGTTCAAAATCGATTTCTGATTCACAAGGGCACACAGCCAACTCCCCTTCTAATTTTAACGAGCTCTGGATATATTAAAATATAGACAAAAGTATAAAACATGTATTTTTTTTATAAGTATAGAATCGTACATTAAGAGGTTAAAACTCTTCTTCGAAAAAAGATTAAAGTTTTTTCTTTTAAAGTAAATATCATCTAAATTATGAAAGAGACATAAAAAATTTTTAATAAAAGTTGAATAAAAAAAGTTTTACGAGTAGTTTATAAGACGGATCAAAACATTTGTTTATATAAAATTTTCATTTGTAAAAAATTAAAAATTAAAAAAATTTTTAATTATTGTTATAAAGTACTTTTAAAACTAATCACCTTTACTTAAAACATCTTATTTTAACATCTTTTACAGCTGTTTTTACCAATGCTATTAACTTTTCATCTTTTTTTGATACTAAAAATTAAAAAAAGATAAAAAAAGATTAAAAAGAAAAATTAAAAAAAGATAAAATGTAAGTTGAACAAAATTAAAAGTAATCTATAATAATAGAAACGGATATAAGATGATATTCACTCAGAAAAAAAATTTATTTTTTTCAATGGTTTCACTTTAAATGTGCGACTCAGTACTTATAAAAAATACATATCTCTTATTTTTGTAACGATATTTACTTCTACATTTTAACATATCCAAAACTTATTAAAATCGAAGGAAGGCGATTATGGTTATCCCTGGTTAGCCTTGTTAGTCAAACGTTTGACATTTCCTACATTGCAATTCCACATTATATGTTTGTTTCAATTTATTGGTGGGGTCAAATCCCACACTTCCAAAAATTGTTGAAGAAAAAGATTCACAGAGAGACTCACATTTTTTATGATGTAATTATTTGTTTGTACTATATACTTTCAAAATTTTGAATAATAATTACCTTAAAGTAAATGTATGTCACTATTTATACTAAAATTATTATAATAAAATTTATAATATAATTATCAACAATAATAAATAAATTATAAAACATAATAATTTATAAGTTAAATAATAATCATCATATACTTCTGTTTCAATTATAACCAATTGTTTGTATTTTTGTGTACGAGAAATTATTTATGTCTTACTCCATCTAGAATACGAAAATTAATATACACAAGAATATACACAACTCGCGTATCCTCTGTTAATTGTTGTGGCGATGTTTCAATATACACTGTACCAAAAATTTATAGTACCGTAAACTATATAGATTTTCAATACTAACGATATATTAGAATATGATAGATATCCTTCTTGATGACATTTTGATAATTAAATATTAAGTATAATAATTTGTATACATTAATACATTCTATACATTAATTTGTATACATTAACACATTTTTGTTACCATCGACAGAATCAATGTGCATTGCAAATAAAGAATAAATGAACTTAAATGCAAATGCGTAAAATATATGTAGAATATTTAGAAAGAAAACTAGATTGTATGAAAACCATTTATAATATCGTGCAAATCAAAGGAATAATAGATTGTATAGTACGGTTGAAGAAAGTAAAAATATGAACAGTGCAATGATAAATATAATAGATCAAAAATAATGATAAATCTTAATGAATTTTGCTCATCAAGCGGTGACACTATATATTAAAAGGGAAATGAAAAATGCAATTGAAGTGGTACAAGAAAAATATATACGTATCGTTGCTATACTGATATAATCCTAAAAGAACAATATTATCAATTATATAGCATAAGTGTTTCGATAGGTGATCAAACCGAGTTTTCAATTGTTTTTCGAATTGTTTTCTTGATTATGTAACTTCCATAGTATCTATGAATAGATAATTTCCCGTTTAACTACATATATATGTATATATATATATATATATATGTGTGTGTGTGTGTGTGTGTGTGTGTGTGCATGCAAGATGCAAAATGCGCAAAATCGAAATATTATCATACAAAAATGAAATTATGGATAATTATGGATATAAATGTAGTACGAGTTAGTCTGTCGATATGAATTTATAAAACGTAATATAAAACATAGATATCAATTCACTGTAGCGCCTAATCTTGCCAGTGTCCGGATAAATAAGAACAATTAATTAGTCTGCGCTTTATAAATAAAGAATATAAGATATTATAAACGCGATTTGCGTATGAATGTCGATAATATGATAATAACGTAACAAATAATACTACGTGTAG
>NW_017259187.1:1091682-1097282 GCF_001594045.1 Atta colombica
AAAAACATTTTTTTTATCCTTGAACTTATTTTTTTAATGTAATGACCTTAAAGTGTTGATTCCACAAATAAAACAAATGTAAGTTGTAATAGATTTGTAATTATAAATATCAGGCGAAGATAATCAGAAATTGTATTTAATATTTTCAACGTTTTCAACTTTTTTATCTTTGATTACGCAACTATAAATGATTCATAAATGAGCACTTTCTCGGAAAATACAATTATTTTTATTGATTTAATAATAACAATTATATAATAATAATAATAATTATTATTATATAAATACTTGTTTTAAATAATTTAAAAAATTTGATTTACAAATAAAATAATTTTTATGTGTATGCATATAAAACCTACCCGTATAAATAATTGTTAAATTTATTTAAAATATATATAACAATATCTTACTGAGTAGTAAATACAATAAAAAATACCGATGTGAACCTGGCGCGAACTTTATCAAAAATAAAAATTAATATCGCAGGCCGTTTGTATTTCGTTTATACTTGTTTGTACCAATCATTATTTCGTTTGTACCTCAAACAGTTAAACAAAAAAAGTGAAAAATAAAAAAGCAAGTTGTGGCCAGCGCACAACTTTAAGATTTTTTAATTTCATTTATGCCATTCGAAAGAGAATCGTTTGTACCCGTTTGTATCTCTCCTACTTTCGTTTGTACCGACTTCCGTTCTTGACGCATTTATGAAATTTTGAAATCGCTGTATCTCCGGATCCTTTTGATCCCATTTCGATATCTTGAAAAATTGATTAAGTTCGCTATATAAGGGTCGTGCAAAAACTGAAACGCGCTGTATTTCCGAATCCTTTGAGGTACAAACGAAATAATGATTAGTACAAACAAGTACAAACGAAGTACAAACGATCTGCGATATTAATTTTTATTTTTGATAAAATTCAGCGACAGGTTCACATCGATAAAAAATACATTTAATAATTACTACAATTCTTCACTTCATGAATATAAATGTATACCAAAGAGAAAAATTTATAACTAAAAATATATGAAAAAAAATTATATAAAATTCGCTATTTGTCTTTACTTTTCTTATTTGATAATAATTATATTATATTATACTTATCTAATAATAATATATATAATGTTTGTAATACATAAAATATATAAACGGCGATTGTATAAAATTTTTATATAGCTTCTATTATTATTTAAATTGTCCTGAGTGTGATAAATCAATGGATAAGTTAAATTATGTATCAAAACTAAAATAGTAATGGAAAACGTTCAAGGACTCACTTAAGATGCCAATACACACATACACATAAAACTAAACGACGTCCTAAATTTGTACACGATCGAGATACATCGCAGTATCGAAGTCGATGCCAAATATTAATGTTGAATCAAGCATGACACTTTAAATTGCAGAATGTCGCACGTGTGACCCCGATTTTACGAATTTATTCCATATTCGGATCGCCTCTCTTAATTAATATTGAATCGCTGTAACGCCAAGCTCTAGTCCGTTAGAAATTAATATCAGAGATATTCAATAGAAAATGGAATGTAAATTTTTACTACCAGTGCAATGTATAATAAATCTGTAGGTTTTCATATCTCCAATTTCAGAAGCAGTGAGATTCACGTTTGACCGCGAATCTTCATTTTCGCTTAAATCGAGACAAATGTATCGCGCGCATTTCCATATGTTACTATCAGATTCGGAAGTAGATGAATACACACAAGAAATCATTTACTTATAACTAATCTTAGCTTATCCAGGAGCATATGCAGCAAACAATAACATACTGGCAATATTAATAACATTTTGAAGAATGTACGTATCAAACAATGTAAACAATGAAATACAATAAAATATATATATAATATGAAGAAATATTTTTATTCTTGTTTTTCTCTATTTCGCTTTTCTTTCTATTAAGAAAGATAAAGTAGTCTAAAATTTTTATTATCTTATTCATATCGTAATATATAAGAAAGAGAGAGAGAGAGAGAGAGAGAGAGAGAGAGAGAAAGAGAGAGAGAATTTCGTTTAATTAAGACTAATGATACTTTTGGAGTCATCTCATTATACATCATTTCCTTTCATTAAAAAATATCTTAATATAGAAAAAGTTATCTTACCAAATATTAACTTTTGTACATAACTTTTGTACATAAAAAAATATTGTTTGAATGTTATTTATTACACGAAAAAATTGAAAGAAATAACCGCGCAATGAAAACAGACGCGAATTAAAAAATTGTTAACAGGAGTTTTCTTCCAAAATAGCAATCTATGCTGCGATATGTATAAAACTGAAGCTTTATATCAATTTAAAAAAAAAATCAATCGATAGATTGCAATAATAGTTTTTCTTTCTCTCTATTTTTTTTCGTGTTCGCGTCCATTAAAGAGTTTCAGCATGTTGCTATTGTAATAATAGCCCAGGCCTTAAGATTTCTGCAAAACAGTCTGCCGAAAAAACGCGCACAGATAGTGACTACGTTTATTTATTCGCTCAATATCCGTGGATTCTCGAGACAGGTCCCGCAACAAAATAGTGCGGATAGGAAAGCACTCGCGATGATTTATTCAGTTCTTTGTGCTCGCGTGCCTTCCGTCATGGATCTATTTTTGACTCTTTCAAATGATACGCGAAATAATTTTCCACCCAGACTTATTGTCATCATAGCTTTCCCAGCTTTCCCAGTCGCAGTTGGAAATAGAAGAACGAAGGATATTTTTCGAATAGGCGAGTAAGCAAAGAGAATCGCGAAATTTGTGAACTTATTCCCATTGTCAAAAAGAAGCTCTTATCATTTGAATCCGATATGAATCTTATCAAATTTAGCAATGAATTTATATTTTTATTCCAGGAGAGATGTAACATTTTGATTCATATCCAATTTGTCAAAAAATCATTAATGTTTGACTAATAATGAATCTAACTTTAATGAATCTAAGAAGAAGAAAATATATATGACAAATTATTCATGAGAGAATGCATTACTGAGAATACATTAGACACGTTAGATTCACAATTCACAATCCATAAAGTCTTAAGTTTCATGATTGCTAATTTTACTTTTTTAACTCACATATGAAATAAGTTATTATGCATTGTTATAAACCCACTAATGTGAACAATAAATACTGTGTTAATTTATGAAGGTGTCCGGTAAAAAAAGAAAGAGAGAACATTTGTAATAAATAACCTTGCTGTATGAATGCACAATGAATCGTTAATCATCGAGTCTTAGGTGTGAAATGTGTATATCTGCAGCGAGATATATATATATATATATATATATATATATATCGTTGATAGTTTTTACTTGTTTTCCGTTTCTTGGTCGAATAATTTATTGATTCCTCACATGAATGTCTGTTCTTTTTGCAACGTTCATCAATATCATAATCAATTATTTCGAAGCTTTCCACGAAAGAAATCTAAAGAATAGTATAAGCAATCTTCAAAGATTCCAAGAGTTATTTAATTTTTAAAATGCGATGCTATTCTGAATCACGTGAAATATTTTGTCTCAAATCATTACACAATAATTAATAACGATTGCACATTTTTAGATACTTCCGCAAAATCGTTCTTTTCGTAGAAACGTAGAAATAAATTAAACTTTGAAATTTTCAATATACTTGTGTTATTAGGTAAAGTATTTTATAATTCGAAATATTTGCATTTCATTTTTATACTCAGATTAAATCAGTGTGTAACGGCTTTAATATGCATCAATGCGCACTGAGTGCATCCAATTGAATTCGTTATAAAATAAAAAGACAATCATTGATAGACGATTAATTTTATCAATTATTTTAGCGACTTTAAAATGACAGGCTTTTAAATTGCAGATTTTACGATACGAAATTATTGTCTTCTTAGTTTGTTGATTTATACATGTTTCATTATGGAGTAGTCATCGATTATACTACAAACTGTATATACAATTACGCTATTGTATACAAAAGCCGTATTATCTACTACCATTACACCATTATGTGTTTTGTCTCTTGAATGCTGTTTACGTGTAGCTATATGCTTGTCTGCAAAGTGCAGCATATAACCCCGTATCTACAATAGATTTTTAAGTCTTAAGTCATAAGAAATGAACAAATCACAATCAATTATTTTTGTCGCATTCGACTGTAGTTGATCAATTCTGACGGCTTAAGACTTAAAATGTTTATTGTAAATCCGGACTAAACTTCGAAAAGTAACAATGCTGCTTACAATCATTTCCAGATTTCCCACTAAAAAGCCACTTTTTAAAAACAAATTCAATGTAGTTTTAACTCTCCAGACTTATAACGAGTTATATGATTATAACAGAAGATTGAACAAATCGTTCGTATTCGTTGAATGCGTTGATATTATATCGATTTAAGACTCATTAAGGTTCGCTCATTACTATTACTTCAGATAATGATATCAGAAGTAAGAGAAAGCACACAATAAAAATTCTTTCAAATTATTCGAATAAAAAATATTCTTTAATAAAGCAATATTGATAATCGATAGAATAAACTTATAAAATATACCAAAACCTTCTTCTTGTTTTGAGGAGAAATTAAATTATATTTATTTTTATATGTATTATTAATTTGATAATTTGTCATATTTATAAACATAGCTTATTTTTGATTATGTATAATTCGTTTCCAAATATGTGATTATTTATTAATAAAATAGAAAAAGAATTTTAATATATTTTACAAGTTGGTTCTATCAATTATAAGTATCTATTGTTTTGATAAAAAGAAAATTCCATGTTAATAAATTTTGCAAGAGTTTTTATTGTGTATTTTTTCACTTCTAAGGTCACAATTTAAAATAAGTAGTAAGTGAACAGGAATTAATTCCTTAAAAGATTAAAAAATAAAAGATTCGTCTCGAATCATTTAATACTTTTAAATTATGTACAAATATAAATATACAATGCGATTAAGTATGCTTCGGTATTAAATCGCGACATAACTATTTTTTTCTTTTATTCATGTGATTTGTAATTCTATTTGATGTGTAAGAATTCAATTTAAAAATAAACTGATTTCCATAATTACATGGAAGGAACGATTTTGCCGAGGTATCTAAAAATTTTTAGCTAAATAGAGATCTGAAAATAATATTGTTTAGATAAAAAAATAATTATATAAAATGTTTGAACTGATTATCAAAATGTTATAACTTTTTGCAGCATTGTTACCGATGTTTCAGCATTCTATTAATTACTTCAATGGTTTAAACAATATTATTTTCAGATCTAAATCTAGAATTTTTAGATACTTTGGCGAAATCGTTCTTTCTATGTGCATTACAACTTCGCACATGTCTCCCATGTGGCTAATCCAAGTTCCCTTCCGATCGAAAATATTTCTACCATATTTGAAAGTTTTCGGGGAACAAATGAGCATTCCTCGTACGACTTCTTGGTTGCAATGTCTATTTGCGTCTATTGACATGTATTGGTTTGTCGCTTTTTTGTGAGACTAGCCGATATTTACAATTGAATACCACGAATCCGCGAAAGCTTCATTCCGGGACGAGAGCAGGAAAATATTACCTACTATAGATTTTAATACGGACATATATATATATATATAT
>NW_017259187.1:1097382-1109037 GCF_001594045.1 Atta colombica
TCAATAATTTCTCAAACAATAAATACAAACAATTGATTATAAATGGAACAAAAGCATGATTTATTATCTTATCTTATGTATATCGTAGTGTTTATAATTACACGGAGAAAAATGTATGATATACGCTAAAATTCTAATTTATAGAATTATTAAGATCAAATAGAATCTACTTGTGTAAAATTTTCTTTATATATTTTTTTTTGATAAATGAGATTGTCGACAATCATTCTTACTTTATAGCAAAAAATTTTTCTTTATTGACAAAATTTACTTTACTGCGCAGTAAAAAATATATGCGTATAAAAGTTCTGAGAGTTCTTTGTGCTTGTCAATCTTGAAAATAGTATGATTTACGGTAAGTATAATTTACTTTACTGAAAGTATGATTTATTTTACTATAAGATAATAATCACTTGAAATGATTATATTATAATTATAATGTACTTTTTTCTTAAATCTCCGGTATTTTTACTTTTAGGCAAATAAAATTTATCACAAATTCGGTAAAAAAAAACCAGAATATTTTTATTAATCTTATAAGGTCCATTTCTCCGTGTTATTATTTTTCTCCGTGCAATGTTTAATTAAGTAATGAATACTATATTATTATAAATTATTATTAAGTTACGTTATTTTATAAGTAACTTCAATTACATAACTTCAAATACATTTTTTTTAACTTCAAATACATTTTTATCTACCAATAAATTGAAACAAACATAAATTGTAATGAAAGGTTTATAACGTGGCAAATGTCAAGCAAATATGACTGATAAGGGACTACAACCAATTCTCCCTTCAATTTTAATAAGCTTTGGATATGTTAAAGTATCGAAATAAATCGTAATCGTTACAAAAGTAAGAAACATGTATTTTTTATAAATTGCACGTTAAGAAACTCTTAAAAAAAATAGGTTTTCTTTCAGAGTGAATATCTAATGTCCGTTTTTTATTAATATAAATTAATTTTAATCTTAGTTCAACTTACGCTTCATCATTTTTTAATTCTTAGAAAAAGATAAAGAATTAGTTGAACCGAGATTAACATTAATTTACATTAACAGATACAGGCATTAATATTGCAAACGCTTTGAAGCATTCTGATTGGTCAATTCGTAAGATTCTTTTTTCTAATTGATCAACGAAGCATTTGCAACGTTAAATGGATCTTTTGTATCACATGGTGCAATTATGACGTGGTCATAAATTATTTATTAAACGTTAGAAACAATTGAAGAAAACAATAGTTGTCAAAAACAATAATTGCGGAAATACCACGTCGAAATAAAAGAATATCTAATATAATGTACGAATAATTTAGACTGAAACTAATTTAAGTCACGGAAGGAGATGAAAATATTCCCAAAATTGCGGATTTACAATCGGATGTTTCATTTTTAAATAAATGTGATTTATTTAGTGGATAAAACAGAAGGAAAAAGAGAAAGAGAAGCTAGAGAATGAATAAGTTGAGATTATGGAGCTCGAAATATGGAGCTTTTAAGGCTTGATTTTACATAATCTACTTAACTTATAATTTAGACTTAACCTCACTTAACTTGATAATAATGTAAGAATTATAAATTTTACATAAGTAGGCTCTATTTGAACTTGATAATTCTATAAATTAGAATTTTAGCGTATAATATTGTACATTTTTCTCCATAATTATAAACATTACGATATACATAAATAATAAATTATGCTTTTGTTCCATTTATAATCAATTGTTTGTATTTATTATTCGAAAAATTATTGATGTCGTACTCTATCTAGAGTGAGAAAATAACATAAAAGAATTATGTTTTTTTAATTAGAATTAATTACTAAACTAAGGTTTTATAATGATAACTTTAATACCTGTTTCTACCAACTATATTAATTTTAATCTTCCTTCAACTTACTCTTCATCTTTTTCTAATATTTAGAACTAGAAAAAGAATAGTTGAACCAAGATTGAAATTAAACTATGTTGGTAGAAACAGACATAAAAGATATTTACTACAAAATCATCAATTTAGTGAATAAATAGGATAAATAGAAAAATACAATTTTTACATTATCAAATTAACCAGCAAATAAAAAGCCGGACTTAAGTATTATGTCTAACCTAAGTAAATATCGAAATATATCTGAACCGGCACATTTTACTAGTCTGCGCATTCCCGTTAATGATAGATACATAAAAAATGTTTCCAATAACAATCACATGAACAGCATACGTACGACACGTTAACAACGGGTTGTATGCGAAGAAAAAAAAAGGAAAACGAAAACAAAAAAAGGACTTACTTATACGCAGAAAAGATCCAGCCAGCGATTCCGGACTTTCATCGGCAACACTGCTTCCCGAAGATGAACTCAAACCGGACTCGAACGACGACGGTGGCGGGCGTCTTCTTGTCCTCTTGTCGCGATGTGCAATTCGATCCGGTGAAAACGGACGTGCAGATCGGCGATCGGAGAGAGATCAGAAACGAACGCACAGATGCACGTGGCGGCGAGATGACACGATACCGTCGCAACGAACGAATCTACTCCGCGACACAATCTCACCACGCGACGGTCGCAACCAGACTGAAGTTCGTCGCCGGTCGGTGAGTCGGTCCGCCGCGCTGCTGCTACTACTACTCGTCCCTGGAAACAGCTGCTCCTCCCTCCCCTGCTGCACCGCTGGAAAACACGTCGCGACGATCACACAATCTCACTGCGGTCTTACGACGTCGCGTAAAATGCATCTTTCCACGAGAGAACCGACACAACGCCTTCTCTCGCGAAATCGCGGTGATCCTGGCGGATGGTCGAGAACATCTCGACGTTGATTTATCAGCGCGGAAGAGAAATCACCCGCGCGACGACGCGCGCGCACGCAGGCGACGAATGGAGAAGCTTGGAAATTTCACGATAAAATAGAAACTTTTCGTTATCCGCTTTTCAGGATTTGCGACGTAAATCCGAGAACGCGGAAAGAATGATTTTGTTGAAATATCTAAAAATTTAGCTGGATTCACAGTTGAAAAATTTAAATTTTACATGTTTTACATGTTCCGAACGGTTCACTCAATTTTTATTGATTCAATACAAAATGGATGGCAAAAAAGTGACATAAATATTATGTAAAAAGTTAATTCAAAAAATATCATACTGACACAATTTGTAAGCAATCATATTTCTTCATTAAATTTAACATTTATAATATGTAATAATGTACATTTTTTATTTACTTAGAATTTATTTTATTTTATATTTTAAAAAATTATTTTTGTTTATTACTTGTTAATTTACTCATAAATTATGTTTAACACTAAATAATGTTGAATATCAATTTATCTCAAAATATTCAAATAACATTAATCACATTAAATTAATTAATAATCAGAGATATTAAAAATTCAACACAAAATTTTAATAAGGACTTGAGTGGAACGTTTCGAACACAAATATTTTTTACTGTGTAAAATCTAAAAATAGTTTTGTTAAACCATAAAAATAATTACGTTCAAGTCGATTGTTAGAATAATAAAATTTTTTGTGGCATTACTCATTGCTTGAGTTTCCCGCATAATTATTTTAATAGTTCCAAGAAAATTATTTTCAGATTTCTACATAGCTGAGTTTTTAGATATTCTGAGGATATTTCAACAAAATCATTCTTTCCGTGTAGATCTCCCTGCAATTCCGGATTGAGAACAACTTCCAAATATTGGTTCTGTTTTCTCACTTGATGTTTGACACTCTCGTTTGAAAATAAACGATTGGTGTGAAGATGGTTACGATTCGTTTTTATGACTCTTGAAAAGCTTTCGTTTCGCGAACGGAAAATATAGGTCTGTTCGTATTGCTTACTCTTTTTGCATTCAAAATCTTTATTTTCTTTCTCTCCAACACACACGCACACACGCACGCACGCACGTACGCACGCACGCATGCACGCATATCTAAGTACATACTTATCTTATTTTTAGTATAAAAATTTTTTTAAATTTTTTTAAATTTCAAATAACAACGAATAAGTTTTATATTTCTTGAATGGAAAGAACGATTTAAAAATATTTAAAAATTTAACTAGACAGATTTGAAAATAATTTTTATTGGACTATTAAAATAATTATGTAGAATATTTAAGAATTAACAAGAGTTGACAATGCTACAAAAAGTTTTAGCAGTTAGTTTAAGAGTATAATTATTTTGATGATTGAAACAAAATAATTTTCAAATCTGTATCTAGCTAAATTTTTAAATATCCTAACAAACCCATTTTTTCCATATGAAAATTTCTAAAAAATTAAATTGTTTCTCTTATCAGATATAAAATTGCGTTCTAAGATTTAGGTACTTAAAAAAAAAAAAGATTATACTTTAATTATTTCACGCCGAATGTATAAGAGTATGGTTCATTTAATGCTTGTTTTGAAGCATTCCTTGATTAGTAAAATTCTTTCTTCTGATTGGATAAGCAAATACTTCTAAATATTTATAGCATTAAGTGGACTACATCTCAATATATAAATTAAATATAGATAAGTATAAATAATTTTTAACTATAAGACAGTCTGTTTATAAAATATCTTATTTGTAAAATGGCGTAAAGTATGGTATATATTTAATTAATTTTAAAAATAAAATAAAAATTATATTATTTGAAATTAAAATAAGAATTGAGATACAAAATTATTAATAATAATTTTTATAATTTTTTTATTGTAATGTGCATTCACTATGTTTGTTTGCATTGTTTAAAATCCTCCAAAAATTTTGCACATAAATTATTTAAACGTAAAGAAAGAAAGCGAAGATATTGAATACAAAAAGAGCAAGCAACAAGTATAGACTTGTTACCATATAATAATTTACACGTTCAATTATTTACAAACAATTTAGTTTTTCAATTGGAATTCTCTTCATTCTATTTTTAAAACTTATTCTCGTTATTATATCGATATAAATGCGTCAGAATTGATAATTCCTGACTTATTATTCTATACTAATTCTAGAAAATTGCTACTAATGTTAGAATCTCTAGAATCACGCACGCGATGTCAAACGATGTCACTCGTTACGATGCGGCAAAAGAATCGCGATGACGCGTATACATCACGGCCGGATATTCTTAGATCGCGAAAACGCAACTGAAGGAGTGAATCGGGCAGAACAAATTGCGTCTCAAGAATGAGAATATTTTCCGAAAAGCACGTTACCAATAATCGTAAAGCGCGGTACGGAATATCTCCGTAAATTTTCGCTTTATGTAAAATAATGACGGTGACCATATTAAAATCACGAGGCCATAAAGCTTTTAGTGAGAATTAGTATCGAAAACGGCTGCACGTACGCGACTCGACGGTAAAATATTTCCTCGTGCATATTCCAACACGCCGGGTGTTTCGATCGCGAGGTCGGGTAGAAAGGGCAAGGGAAAGCTTTTATTGCTCGGCTTTTATTAACTGACGGTGCTACGTGTCCGTCTTCCTATTACTTACGCCGGCATGTCGTAAACCCACCTGCGCCATGACGCGCCACTTTGCGCCCCGATATATCGCTGGGTCATGGACGCGCTTTTAACCCTTCACCCTCTCTTTAAACTCTTACAACTTTAAAGATGACCTTTATCGCGCGCATTCGCGCGCGTTTATGGGATCGTCGAAACTTCGGTGCAACTACGGCGTGATCTCTGACCGAAATTTGTGAGAAATTCTTGTTCACAGGTTCTCTCTGAAGCTTGACCTGACTCTTCCAGACCCTACATTTTGGGCACAGCGATAAGCTAAAGTTTCAAGGAAACGCCCTGCGAATATCGGTCGTTGCATCGTGCCAAAGGCACATTCGAGGAATACCAACGTAAAACTGTGATAATGCTGATGATGTTGTAATGTGCATATAGGATCATTTAAATACGCTTAATTAAAAAAATATGTTTCTTATACAAATAAAATACAGCGAGCTTTAAAAATTCGGTACGAATATAAATTTCCATTTATGTTTATTTCAGTTTATTAATGAGATATATACACAAACTTCACTCCAAAAATTGGTGGTGATTACGACATAATTACGATAGCTATGTGAATCAATGAATGAAATAATAAATACTATATGTATTTCTTTTGTGTACGAGAAATAATTTATGTCTGACTTCATCTACAGTATATCTACAATATCTATTCTATTTTTCAAAGTCTTCAACGTCTGTGAATATAAATGCGTATTGAGATATTTGAAACGCCTGTTTTATACTTAAATATTATAGCGTTAGAATTATTTTATTATAATTTAATAATTAATTAAATACTTATAATAATACTTATAATAATAAAACGTATAGTAATACTTTGAAAAATAGAATAGATATTGTAGATATACTGTAGATGGAGTCAGATATAAATAACTTCTCATACACAAAAGAAGTACGTACAAGTATTTATTATTTCAAGGATTATTGAAATTCATACCTCTACTACTAATATCTTACTAATAAATCTACCTTAATACTATTAATTGCACTACTAATTTTTGAAGAGTGGAGTTTATATATGTACCCGATTAATAAACTGACATATACATAATGGAATTTTATATTCGTATCAAATATTCAAAGCTCGCTGTATTTTTTTTCGCCGATAAATTAAATTAAAACCTTTAAACATCTGATTTGTTGTGAGAATAAGCGTTGTATATTTCGTGTATAAACTATGGAATTGCAATTACGTCTCGGAGCCGAGGAGAAGCAACGGACTGACGGGAAAACATGTGGTGGTATGTATGCTCTTGACACTTCATTGATTTCAGCTCGATAAAATAAACACTCCACCATAATAAAACAAACATATATTTTATTATATATTACTATTATAACAAATTAATTATTTTATAGTTATTATCAGTAGTTATATAATGTGAGAAATTGAAATATGGAACATTATACCTCGATATGCTAATTCATGCGTTAAGGTACTTATACACACTGTTACTCTCTAAAACTTAGAGTAACTCGAACAGTAAAGAGTGAAATCTTATTCGTTTCATTTAAAGATTGAAAATTGAATTATTCTTTTTTTAAAATTGGCTCAATTTTCGCTCTTTAAAGTGAGATTCTACTATAATCTATTTAGAGAATAGATATTAAAAAAAACAATGGCAATTCAATCTCTGTTAAACAACATTTTGTTATTTTTGTTTACAACTTCCTTGTGGGTAAAAAAAATATTAATCAATCCATTTTTATGATTGTTGTTTCAAAGTAAACCACATCCATATTAACATATGTATTTAATAAATAATAAATGAAATTTTTAAGTCAAATTTAAAATACCGAAAGAATATTTAAATATTCCTAGGTCTTAAAAAATCTTTTTATACGCATCTTAAAATTAATCTTAAGAAGATCGATCTAAATAAGCTTGTGCTTTTCTAATTCGCATTCGAAGAGATATCAAAGATCAAGAATGAATAAAAAATACGAATTAGGCTCGAGAAAATATCAACATCAAGTTTAGCTAAATCACTTTTGATTATTAATATATACTGATTAATAAATAAATGATAGTGCGAATCTTGCTTGTCGACATCCGCCAAATATCCAGGAAGTCGTTCATCCATCTTATGTAACGCATTGCGGACAAATTAACCTTTGCAAGTACAGAGCATTTTTAACGGGGTGTTTATTTTATCGAGTTGAAATCAATCAAGTGTCAAGAGCATACATACCACATGTTTTCTCGTCAATCCGTTGCGTCTCCTTGGCTGCCTCCGAGGCGTAATTGCAGTTCCATAATTTATATACGAAATATACAACTCGACGCTTATTCTTATAACAAATCAGATGTTTAATAAAAAAGGTTTCAATTTAGTTTATCGGCGAAAGAAAATATAGCGAGCTTTAAATATTCGGTACGAATATAAATTTCCATAAATTTATGTCAGTTTATTAGTGGGGTACATATTCAAACCCCACTCTCCAAAAATTGTCCTAATCTCCAGAAAAGTTAAGATAATAATATGAATCTCAATAACCCTTGAAATAATAAATACTTGTACGTACTTCTTTTGTGTACGAGAAATAATTTATATCTGACTCCATTTACAGTATATCTACAATATTTATTCTATTTTTCAAAGTATATTTGTAGATCGATTTCTGTAACTCATTTTGATTATTTCTTAATTATCAAAAGGAATGTTTAAACTTTAATTTAAGTTTTCATTTCGATATGATAATTTTTTATAAGTTGTCGCTATCGAAAATATTAAAAATTTATATTAAACTTTAGTGTTTTTTTGCCGGTGAATGTATATACATTGTTTATGTATAACAACGATTCCGGAACGCGTGTCTATCACGAGAAAGTTACGCGCTTGAACTTTAACTATTTACGCGTGACTGTACATAGAGACACGTGCCAGTCTCGTTACCACGTGTATCTTTAATGTGCTTTAATGGTGCATGAGAGAAGAAACACTTTCAAGATAATGATTACGATGCGATCATTATCTTACTACTATTCAATAAAGGATCACCTGTTCCCTAGTAGTATTTAAAATTCATCTAACGCAATTTAATTGCGTCTGAGATTGCGAACGCAGAAAGCGTAAAAGATCGATTAATCATGATCTTCTATGATCCATTATGTAAGAAAGTATAAAGTCTTCTTAATGGCTGAAGCAAACAATTTGTGATTGATTCATACGCGTAATCATAATGTAAGAAGATCAGGTGTTACGATAGACAAAAAAAAACTTAAACAATGAGACATAAGGCCGGAGTACAGACCTTCGCACAATGTATAATGCATAAAGAAAATACAGAAAATACAGAAAATACAACTTTAAATATTATTCAGTGCAAGAAAATACAGCCTTACAACTTTAAATATTATTCAGAATAATATAAATTTTCATTTATGTTAATTTCAGTTTATTAGGGGGGAATATAAACAAACTCCACTCTCCAAAAATTGAGAGTCACAATTTGAATCTCAATAAACCCTTGAAATAATAAATACTTGTATTTATTTGTGTAGGAGAAATTATGTCTGACTCCATCTGCAATATCTATTATATTTTTCAAAATCTTCAACGTCCAGTTTTTGTAGGTCAATTTCTGTAACTCATTTTGATTTTTTTAATTATCAAGGAGAATGTTTAAGCTTTAATTTAGATCAAAGTCTTTTATTTTAGTAAAAGAAAAGAAAAAAAAGATTCTGATTGATTTCATTGTGTATTAAAAGTTAAATGTGTGAATAAAATTGTGAATAAGTAGTGGAATAAAAATTTCACAAAGATTTAGATAAGTTTCTGATGGGATGAACAAATTATTACGCATCCTTGGAATTCTTTCACTTAGTCTTTTTACATAATACGTACGTATTAAGGATGGATTGCGCATTCCTAAGAATTGTCACTATCAGTGTAGAAAGAAAGAAGGTAGCTTGAATTGTTATTCTTTCTGTCTAAAGTATCGAGTTGAAGAAAGATGCTGATAGAATTGATAAAAAGTTGATGAGTATATGCTTCTTTTTAACGGAACACGGAGTAAGATCAAGGAATGTGCTGTCTGTTATTGTATATCTATAAATTGATTCTTTTTTTTGATGATTTTTTTTTTTAATACATAATCTTGTATCGTTCACATGTTCCCTCGTGTTTCAACATAGACCTCGTATGAACGTCTTTGTAACGATTAGATCATCATCATCGTCATCGTCACCCTCGGGGCGGCACTTTCGTTTGCACCAATCGAGTTGCCGTATATCCCGGACGCGATCATTATCATTAAGAATAACCGAGCTTCGCTTCTCTCTCTCTCTTTCTTTGTCTTTTCCATTTATTCCTCTTTTCACCTTCCGTTCGTCTTTTCCTGAAGAGATAAGACGACCAACCACGCGCGCCCTGTCATGGCCCACGCGACATTCATTACGACTAATCAACCCTTCAAATAATCGCTCTAAACAGACACAGACAATTCTCTCATTTGGAATTTCATCCATCTTGGACTGCAAAACTGCATTGCCTCTCAAATGATCATATATACATAACGAAATTATATTGTTTAATCGGTTAATAAAAATCAGAAAGATTCGCCCTACAGGAAATAAAAGAGCGGTTTGATTAAACTATATTTTATAAAATTATTAAGTTATTGCCATTTCGGAAAATGCATATTAAATTTCGATTAATTCATTTAAATGGAATTAATTTTAAATAAATTTCGTAATTTGATTCGGTTTTGCTATTCTTCTTAGAGCTAGCTTACTATCTCTTCCATATAAAACAAAATAATCACGATAATCATGTTTCAAGAAAAAAGTAAAATAAAAATAGAAAAATATAGCTAAAATAAATTAAGATATATGCTTTACTAAATAAAGATAAAATATATGCTTATTAATCGACAATAGACTTCCGTTTATCTACAGCCCATTCATTTATTAAATGAACAATTCATGCTCACAGATTCAAATATCCTCATACGTGAATTATGACGTCATAGTTCAAATAAAATACCTCGATATGCTCGACTAATTTTCTGAACAGCGGCTCTTATTATCAGTCATCGGAATTAATAAGTATTGATAGAGAGAAGTAATGAACCTCTATTATCCGAACCATTCAATTATATCAGAATTGTCTCCTCTCGACAAGTTCGGATAAACAGAGAATTCCACTGTATATGTATTTTAATTATATATATTTAATTATAGACACATATGAGTATATATTCATATTTAGGATATCATTATATTTTTTAAATTTACATTTTGATATAAAGACATTTTCATTCATTTTTGCTTAGTTATTTACATCATTACTTCGCATATCAATTTTATTTTCACACTTGTAGGAAAAGAATTTGCCACGATAAACTAATATTACATAATTTTTGATAATGACAATATAAGAATTAATTACATCATATAAGTTACGTTGTAAATAATTGCATTATCATAAAAGTATTTTTTGTTCTACACTTATATATAAAATATAAAATTACTTTCTCACTTATACGTTGTTATTACAGTCTCACAGTTTATAACTACATCTATATTTTATGTATCATATAACTATAATATAAATTACAAATGACAAACTATTTTGTCGGCATTAGATCCATTTCAATCGTATTGTACAAGAGTTCGCGAATGTTCATTACAGTTATAATTTAGTAATTTAATAACATTTTTTGAAGTTTTATTTCAAGTACACATTATCGATATAATATCACTATTATAACTGTAATATTATAACTGTAATAAATGAGTCAAAATTAAACAACATTTCCTATTTATATATAAATATTATATCTAAGCAAATTATTTTATGTCCAAGCTAATACGCGATCAATATGTAAAAGAAAAAAACAATGTCTTCGTATTCACCAGCACCATTTTTCAGTTTTGCTTTTATGAAAATATAAATAGACAAATAAAAGATAACAATTTCCCTATATAAAATTAATGCATAAATTTGAATAGATATAACGTTATAATATAAAACAAAATAAAAATAAAGATAAAAATACATTTACAAATCATACTTAGGCTGTGTTCTAAAATTGAGTACTAAAAATGCCAGTACTAAAAATCTATAATGCACGTGACGTAAATTGCCAGCATTTTTAGTGCTGGCAGTAAATTTGGAATATAGCCCTTGATATATATA
>NW_017259187.1:1109137-1113887 GCF_001594045.1 Atta colombica
ATATATGTGTGTGTGTGTATTACAAGTGTATTTTAAAATATATATTTAGAATTAAAAATAATAAAAAGAAAGAGAACTATGGAGTCATGGAAAAAGGAATAAAAATATATTTTAAACTATTGCTACAAAGAACATAATATACCTGACTGGAAGAAATTCAAGTCTATTTATTTAAATGATTGTATAGTGTATGTGTGTGTGTATGTATATGTATTGATTGATTATACGAATTATGCAAAATTTAAATTTTGGACGGGGATTTTTTGGCACATACTGGTCCATACCTTAATGGCACTTTCACGCCACTTCTGAAAGTGGATACATTAATCGTATCACATTACACTTGAATTTCTAAAGTTGTTCTACAATATCGTGATCATTTTTGTATGAAGATTGTTTAAAACTGTTTTTTTGAGAGTGCTTTGTCCTTTGTAATTCCTTTGCGAAATACACTATAGTTTTCTTCAAACCTTCAGCCAAAGGAACTTTAGGCTCCCAGTTTAAATATTTTTTAGCTCTACTGATGTCCGGTCTTCTTCTCTGCGGGTCATCCTCAACCGCCGCAAGTTCGACTATTTCACTGGTAGCACCCACCAAACTCTTTATTATACGCGCAAATTCTACGATAAATTAGAATGTTAAACTTCAATAAATATTACAAACAAATGTTGGGAAAAATGTAGCATGATTGGAATAATTCTTACTTTCAATAGTTTGCTCCTCAGGATTTCCAATATTTACAGGAAGTGTATAATTAGATGCCATTAATGCTACCAGTCCATCTACCAGATCGGAAACGTATTGAAATGATCGTGTCTGTTTTCCACTGCCGTATATCGTGATTGATTCATTTTGTAAAGCCTGGATGATAAAATTCGACACGACACGACCATCATTCATATGCATTCTCGGACCAAAGGTGTTGAAAATTCGTGCAACTCGGACCGAGACGCCTTCATGTCTCATGTAAGCATAGCTCAATGTCTCGGCAACTCGTTTTCCTTCGTCATAGCATGCCCGCGGACCTATATTTCAAGTATACCCATCATTAGAGTTAAAGAAAAAGAAAAAATTATATTTACATCACACAAAATCTTACCGATGGGATTAACGTGACCCCAGTAAGTTTCTGCTTGCGGATGTTCGTTAGGATCCCCATATACTTCCGACGTGCTCGCAATTAATACTCGTGCACCGACTCGTTTTGCGAGTCCTAAAATGTTCTCAATAAATTAATAACAATGAATATCTTCAATTCATATCTTCAATTTTCAAATTCGGCTCCGTTAACTCACCAAGCATATTTATAGTGCCTAAGGTATTTGTCTTGATCGTTTTCACTGGATTCAGCATATAGTGCGGTGGACTGGCCGGGCTAGCGAGATGATAGATTTCATCTACTTCTAGATACAATGGCCTTACGATATCGTGATGAACCAGCTCGAAGTTCTCGTGACCGACCCAGTGCTCCACGTTCCGCTTTCTGCCAGTGAAGAAATTGTCGACGACTATTACCTCGTGCCCGGCGAGCATCAGACGATCCACCAGATGGGAACCAACAAAACCCGCACCGCCCGTCACCAGGATTCGTTTCCGATTCTTATAATTTAGGAACTTCACCGTTGGGAAGTCCTTCGCCACTCCGTTCTTAATTGCTGCCTCCAGATGCTGAAGTTTACCTTCCAGGTCGCGGATCCGAATTTTCGCCTCTTCGATGTCCCTGATGTCTCCGTCGTCCTCGACATTGCGAATCTTTTGCGTTGCAATTTCGAACTCGTTTTTATCTAAATTAGCTTTATTTACGAGCACGGCGCGGTGTCGACCGCGGTTGAAAGATCGTTCCTCTTCCGTAGTCACCAGAGTTTTATAAAAACCTAAGACTGATACAAATGATAAAAACCGACATTATTAATCCGAAATTAGATCTGTTTTTTATGCATTAATTTTTAACAATATAATAATTAGATTGATATAAAAATAAAAAGTTTTGTGACTCCAAAAATAAATCAAATACAAGTAAAATGTCTATATGAGTTTCCGTGGTCATTATTACAATTACAAATTACATTGATAATCGTAATTAATTGTAAATTTATGCAAGATTTTTCAGACTGAAATTTTTTGCTTCTCACAATATTTAACTTTTTTATATAACGTATCTCATTACTAATAACAGTATCTATATATCTCGAGTAACCACAGCGGTTAATGCTAAAAAAATTTGCCTGCTCTATAATTGTCTTATTCTCCAATTCTCATTCGGCATTCGGTGGTACTCGACGCGAAAAAATATTACATAAATACATAAATTACATAAATTATACGTTGCATATATCGCGCTCAGAGAAAGCTTTCCGATCGTTATTTACAGAAGCATGCAAAAATAATTTTGCCGCTCCAGAAGTGTGCATATATAATTATATTTGTATATAGAAATCGATTGAAAAAAGGATATGAGAAAAGAATCGTTAGATACGAATTCTTAGAACTAGAAAAAGATAAAGATAAATTAAACCGAGATTAAAGCTAAGAGAAATACAATTGCTCTCACATCGTTAATTGGCCAATTTAACATAAAATTTTTTGATTGGTATATTGGAAAGTTTCTAGGCCGATGTAAGTGAATGTGTGCTATCGAAATGTGAGCTAAATCTACCATCACACAGTTGATCTATATTGGTTAAAAATAAACAATAGAGGAAGATAATTTTGGTCTGTTTGCTATTCTCTATCTTTTTCTAATTCTTAGAAAAGATAAACAAGTTAAATCGAGTTATAATCTACATTGGCAGAAATGAATATAAGAGATTAAAATTAATCTGTATTGATGGAAATGAATAAGATAGAGGAAAATAATTTTAATAAAAATAGAAATGAACATATATAGATTAACTAATTTTTTTTTCTAGTTCTAAGAATAATTATTAAGAAAAAATAAAATAAAATTTTATTTTTATTATTTGGCTTATTTCTTTTTTGTCTTCTATTTTTAATAAATTCCTACCTACAAAAACTGTACTTACATGCACATTTTTGGAGTGGAAAAATTATTTTTGCATGCGGAATTATTTTTGAAAGGAAAAAAATAAGCATTCCGTTTTCTTCATAACGATTTTGATTGAAATTAGAACTTGATTAGAACTCGATAAAATTATGATCATACGATCTCAATAATACGAAGATCGCGACGTATAATTACCGGTAATAATTAACTATGACAATAATTCGAATCATAAAATAGCCTTTACAGGCTTAATTAAATTTATATAGAAAATGTCGAAAAATTAAATCGACATGTTCGTCCCTCATTTTATTTAACGGAAAGTCATTCTTGCAACGATCTGTTATCACTATCAGAAAATTTTCAATTGTATATTTTATTTTTCGGAATTAATGTCGAGTTTTACGCATGAGAGATAAACACACGGCATACTCATTAAAATATTTTGTTATTATAATGCAGCATCGTTGATTTCTAGTATTTTAAATTTTAACGATAGTAGATGGTGCAGATGGAATCATAAAATTATCGTTATGTAAACATATCATGTGATATAAATGAGAAAAACGATACTCTGAATAATGTTATGAATAAATGATAATAATGTGGAAGGAACAAGAAGAAAAGGAATTTGAAGAATTCGAAGAATCGCTTGATGAATTCGTGAAACTAAAAGCAGAAGCAAATGAGATCAAACGAAATCGCGCAATCGCTGAATTTATTGTCCGACCGCGTGGCGTATCAGTCATAATAAATAAATTAAGTAGCTCGCGACGCAAAAGAGTCAAAACATTCTGAGCTTGTTCGAGAATCTCCGATAGTGCTCCTTCTTGGCTCTCATAACCTATCGAGAAGACTCACCCAGCAGTGCGCAAATTGCAAAGATCGCAATCTGCTTCATCTTCCGTTGTGTGATAACCATGCTTTAAATTTGCACATGACTCGTTTTAAATCGTGCTACGTCACTCCCGTCGTGGCTCGACGGACAACGATCGTTGCGTTCTCTCGCGTGATACGAGAAACACGCGCTCAAGAAATCGAGTACAGTGCGTGCTCTACCTACGTATATTATGGGATTATTTGGAAAGGATTCCGACGGGAATTATTCAGTTCCCTCTAAATCTCTGTCTTTCTAGGGAAAACGGAATAACTCCGATCGGAATCCATTCCGAACACTTTCATAATATGTGCCCAGTTTTAATTACTAATTCAAAATATACACACGGGACGAGGGAACATAACCTCTACAGTACACGGACACCAACGGACACCGACTAAACGCGTGTCTCATCCACTGTATCCACAAACTTTTGTATATATAGTATAAAAGTCTGTAATTCGAGATGCACCTGCACGCGACGTGCTCGGTGCTTATTGACGCAGCGGGCTTGGAGATACGAGTGTCGACATCTAGGCCGAGATATTCGGAAAATTTGCCCTCGTGATATTTATCTTTCGTCAATTTTGTACCTTCTGTCAACAACTTGAATTATTGAATTTTAATGCATGAGTTTTAATATTTTTCTATTATCTTGAACTGTATGAAAAAAAATTGTTGAAGAATCATTAAATACTTGTGAAAGTCTTAACAGTGAATTTTTGCTGTTATAGAAATCAGATTGTATTTTTCATTTATTTTTTATATTTAAATTTATCTCTCGGAATTAATTACAATAAAAAATTGTTCTTTTCAAATGTACAATTATTATTTTATATATATAATATTATTAATTTTATATACTACAATTA
>NW_017259187.1:1113987-1121534 GCF_001594045.1 Atta colombica
AATATTATCATGTTATAGACATAAGTATATAGATGTTATATATACATATTATATTAAGAATAATATTTGAGTTATAAAATTGCACTCTCATTATTGTTGTCACGACATATACTCCAGTTATCCATGCAAGTGAGAATCATAAAAATATGCATCTTTACGGCAATAATTTGTCGAGTCGCATATTTATTTGTAAAGCACCTACATAACAAAATTAACATAAAATTATAGACCGTCGTCAACGGTACGGATGCATATTGGTATGTATCGTCCGTCTTTAACCTAATCTAACCTCAAAAACTGATGTATCTCAACTGGCGTACACGCAGGCGCAGAGCCAGTTCTTCGATTAATATATAAGGCTATACGATAGTACAAAGGAAACATCTCGGGTGGTTTTCCTGCAGTCACGGTGGCACTTGAAACATGGCAGACGTCATCGATTGTAACTTTCCTGTTTGGGGCCTGCTGCCTAAAAAAGAGACAGGTGTCACTCAGTTTCTTACTAAATATCCAGAGTACGATGGACGGGGTGTTGTCATTGCGATACTGGACTCGGGGGTGGACCCCGGAGCTCCGGGTATGCAGGTAAGCCAAGGGTGAATTCATGGACATTGGTTAGTATTGGTTAGTTGGTTGACACACCTCCCAAAAAAATTAGCTCCTCACGATGCTAATTCT
The DNA here is from genome assembly GCF_001594045.1 of Atta colombica. Classification (NCBI taxonomy): domain Eukaryota; kingdom Metazoa; phylum Arthropoda; class Insecta; order Hymenoptera; family Formicidae; genus Atta; species Atta colombica. The sequence continues at coordinate 1,114,666 of NW_017259187.1, forward strand.
CTTTATCCAAGAACCGCCTTTTCTTCGAAACGCAAGTGTAAAATTTTGAAATAAATGTGATAAATGTGTCTCGACGGGTATCGTTTTTAGTGTTTGCTCCTTAATTTTTTTGTTCGAGATATTTCCCGCATTTCGTCAACTATCTCTATCAAAAGATAAAAGTCATGCTGTTCATTTGCTCGATAAGATCATGATGTTATGTTATGAGAAAATCTTATGATAGAATCTTATGATAGGAAGTCATTGTTGTGTGAGCTTTGTTATGTCAATAATAAATCTAATTTAATTGCGGCTGAGTTTTTTCACAGTAATTTCAAATTTGTATAGCTATTCTTGCATTATACTATAAGTTTTGTCAGTATATTTAATTAACAAGTTTTTTAAATCGCATTTTAAAGTGTACTATTTTTATTTTTATTTTTTTATTGTATTTTCGACAATTTTTATTAAATCTTTAATAATTAAAATATTGTTAAAGCTCTATAGAACACACACATTATTAAACCTTTAATAAAACTTTATTAAAAACTTTAGTGAAAAAATAAACATTGTTATCTATAAATCAATACATATGGGATTTAGGTGACTTCAGATGGAAAACCCAAAATTATTGAGAGATTTGACTGTAGCGGAGCAGGGGATGTAGACACTAGCAAAATTGTTCAAGCACCTGATGGATATATAACTGGCCTGACTGGTCGTAAATTAAAGGTATATTGTATTCTGTTTATGTAAACTGTTTTATTGTATAGAAAAGATATTGTGTTATGTAGAAAATTACACTATACATTTTTTTATTTATAACCTAATGATACTTTTAGAATTTTAAATTGTTAGTTACAAAAGTATAAGTAAGTGCAACTGTAAAATCAATTAAATTAATTATATTAACTATATATAGCTAGTTACTATATAGTATATAGTTTATTATAACAATTTATATATATTAATTACAACATTTGATTATTATTTATTATTTAGGTTCCATCTAATTGGAATAATCCTGGTGGAGAATATCATATCGGTTTAAAGAATCTGTATTCATTATATCCTAATAAACTAAAGGAAAGGGTAGTGGCAGAACGCAAGAAGCGTCTTTGGGATGATGGACATAAAGCAGCACTTGCAGAAGCCTCCAGACAATTACAGGTAAATATTTTGTATTAAAATATGTTAATTCTTTATATTTGTTTAAAAAATGGATTATAATTCACTTCCTTATATATATTTACAACTTTCCAAACTCACATGTATGAGAATTTTAATCGAATTGAATGTTATTAATCTCTTTGTTATTAATTATCCATCTCACTGTGATATTTTAAAATATATTTATTGAAATTTTTCACCATCAAATTGTTATTTTGTCTTTAAGGCATATAAATAATTACAATGCTATGAAAGTCGCAAGAACTGAAAATCAATAAAAATGTCTCTGAATAGTATTATAATTAGTCCATGTGTGATCCAAAGATAGGAATGCATGTCAAACCATGCAATTAAATGAGGCCGCTATTTCACAACATGTCACAGTGATCTGTATCTAATGCTATATTTATATTTGGCAGATTGATCTATTGTAAAGCCATTGATTCTATTATATAATATCTTAAGTAAAGCCTATTATCGTGAATGATACATATATGTATAACATTTTTATTAATTTTATGACATTTTTATAGTATATAATTTAAATATTTTTAAGTGTTCAAGAAGGCATGTAAAACTATTTTAAAATATATATTATACAAGAAATTGAAGATATAAAAATATATCATTAACGTAAAAAATTTGTTAGAGGGAGAGAGAGAGAGAGAGAGAGAGAGAGAGAGAGAGAATTGAAAATATTTTATATGTTGAATTAAATTATTATAAGCAGATGTTTTTTGTTAAAATATTTATTATTAAAATATGTATTGTCCTGTTTATGTGTTTTTTATGAAGTAAATTGATATCAACACATTATTCGTTTTTTAATTAATAATTAACCAATGATACAAGTACTTTATAAATATTAGCTATATAATATTCTTAAATATAATACAGGAATTTGAGAATAAAAATCCACAATTATCGACTTTGGAAGAAAGACTGCAAAAAGAAGAGTTTGAAGCTCGAGTTGAAGTATTGAATAATATTGAAAAAAAGTATTGCGATGTAGGACCTACTTACGATTGCGTTGTTTTCCATGATGGTAATATTTGGAGGTAATCATATTTCGAGTATGTGATAAGTCTAAATATGCACATACCTATTTATTTAAAATTTAAATTGCATTATATTTACTTATTTGATTTGATGTTTATTTCTTCTATGACAGAGCATGTATTGATACTTCTGAAGTGGGTAACCTGGAAACTGGCGTTTTTCTTGGTGAATATTCTATCACGAGAGATTTTGCTCCTCTTACACAAGAAGACCAGTTAAATATTAGTATTAATATTCATGATGAAGGCAATACATTAGAAATTGTCAGCTTATGCTGTAAGTATGAACAAAAATCTTGTTGAAGTTTTATAAAATTATAAATGCTCGATTTTTCTATTAAACTTTTAATTAAATTATATTGCAGCGAGTCATGGGACACATGTCGCATCAATAGCAGCTGCATATTTTCCTGATAATCCAGAATTGAATGGAGTGGCACCAGGAGCCCAAATTATTTCACTTACTGTCGGTGATGGTCGTATTGGCACAATGGAAACTGGAACTTCAGTAGTGCGGGCAATGATCCATATAATGCAACGTAAAGAGAAGATTCACGTTATAAACATGAGTTATGGTGAACACGCTCACTGGTCAAATACAGGTAGAATAGGAGAATTAATGAATGAAGTTATTGATGAATATGGTGTAATATGGGTTGCATCTGCTGGCAATCTGGGCCCAGCTTTGTGTACTATTGGTAAATATAAAATTCTTTATTCTTTTTATTACACACATTCTATTATATCTTCTTAAAATTTAATTTTATTACAATTTCTATTAATATTATCAATACAAAATATACTTAAGACAGTTTTTGTTGTGCTATGTGTCTTGACATCTTATATCTAAATACTTTAAAAAATATATAGGAACTCCTCCAGACATCAGTTCAAACAGTATTATTAGTGTTGGTGCTTACGTATCACCTGATATGATGGTAGCCGAATATTCTTTAAGAGAAAAGATGCCAGGCATGCCATATACTTGGTCCTCCCGTGGTCCAATGATAGATGGAGGTGCTGGTGTAACAGTATGTGCACCAGGAGGTGCCATTACCAGCGTTCCAAATTTTACTCTTAGAAAAAGTCAACTTATGAATGGTACGAGTATGGCAAGTCCACATGTTACTGGAGCAGTTGGTGTGTATCGAAATTTCTATATATATCTATGACATATTAAATTTTGATATGATTATAAAAATATTTTTATATCATTCTTTCAGCGGTTCTTGTATCGGGTCTTCTTGCCAAGGGTTCTTTATATTCTCCTTATAGTATAAAAAGAGCACTTGAGAATACTGCTCTTTATGTACCTAATTTAGATCCATTTGCACAAGGCTCTGGCCTATTACAAGTCGAACGTGCATTTGATAATCTCATTTCGTGTTGTGATGCACCCGAAAGAGACGTACGTTTTGCTATCAATTGCGGCGTTAATAATTCTAAAGGCATTCATATGAGAACAGGTGTCATTGATCGTGCAAAGGATTTTGCAATTACAGTCGAACCAGTATTTATAAATAGCGAAAATATAGGTAACATAATACATAATGATTTTATGTAATTGTTCTTTTTTTATTTTTATTATCACGATATCAGATTTCTCAGAACGAATAATATAAAATAATATTTTAATAAAATAGTATATAAAATATTTTAATTAATTTTTTAATAAAATGATATATAAAATAATATTTTTGTACAAATGAATTTATCATTTTGTAGATCCAGCACGCAAAATAGATTTTAATCTGAAGCTAACACTGGTGTGTGATGCTTCCTGGGTTCAATTTCCGACACATCTAGATTTGATGCATATGCCTCGTGCTTTTGCTATTAGGGTTGACGCTACTAATTTACCAGAAGGTGTTCATGCTACTAGGTAAAAATAATTAAATTGCATTATTATATTAACTAGTTTAAAATAATTGCAATTATAAGTTTTGCATTACAATTTTTAGTGTACGAGCGTATGATGTAACTAATATTGCGAAAGGACCAGTATTTCAAATTCCAGTAACTGTTGTCCAGCCAATGACAATATCGAAGACTGCACTTCTTCCAGACTTAACATACACAAATATATTATTTAAACCTAATACAATTCAGCGTCATTTTATTCTTGTTCCAGAAGATGCTACTTGGGCAGGTAATATATTAAAGATAATCTTATCATAAAAAATTATTTAATATAATTTAGATAACATTATATACATTATATACATTATATACATTATATACATTATATACATTATATACATTATATACATTATTTTATTTTTTATATGTTTAAATTAGTTCTCAGATTAAAAAGCACAGAAAAGGATAAGACTGGTAGATTTGTGATGCACATTATTCAATTAAAACCTCGTTTAGCTTGTAAAACTCTTGAAGTTAACAGAATAATAAGTGTTACATCTCAATCGGAAACTGTTCAACCATTTGCTGTTCAGGTATAAAATATTTATATTAAAGATGTATAAACACTTAAAATTCTTAAAAAAATTCTTAAAAAGTATAATGTTTGTAATTGTTTAGTTTACTATATCTGTATATGTAAATAATTTTTTTATATGTTTTTTCAGGGTGGATTAATTTTAGAAGTAGTTATCGCAAAGTATTGGGCAAATCTTGGCGATATGTTTATTGATTATTCTATAGAATTTCATGGAATTCATATGATAAACGGTAATCTTACAATGCTATCTGGAGATGGAATAAATCGCCTTGAATTACGTAGTTCTCTTAGAAATGAAGAAATTGTACCCAACATTTCTCTGAAGACATCTGTTCAAGTCTTAAAGTATATTTTACTTGAGATTCTGCATCTTATTTTTATACTAATGATTATGAGATATACTTTACCATGTAACATTATAGGCCTAATGAATCGAAAATTGCTCCTTTACGAACACGTGATATTATTCCACCATCACGACAAATATATGAATTACAACTAACATACACATTCCACTCGGCAAAATCAACTGAGGTCACACCAAATGCAGCATTGCTTAGTGATTTGTTGTATGAAAGCGAATATGAAAGCCAAATGTGGATGATTTATGACAGTAATAAACAATTGATAAGTTGTGGAGATGCATATCCATCTAAAGTGAGTTTTTTATTTTAATATTTCAAGAATATAATGAAATATTGTACTGGATTTGTTGTTATAGAAGTACATTAATTTTTTTATGTATTATATATGTAATATATTATACATGATAATATTTCTTGTATTGTCATGTATTATACATGATAATATTTCTTTAATAATAAAGCTATATTTAAGATTGTATATTTTTCACAACATGATATAATAATTCCAAGATCTAAATATGGAACTTGGTTTAGTACAGTTTTATTTAATATATAAAAATAATATTAATTTATTACAGTATACAATTCATAAATTAGAAAAGGGAGATTACACTTTGAAAATGCATATACGTCATGAGAAAAAGGATTTGTTAGAAAGATTGACAGACATGCCGTTACTATTGAGTCAAAAGCTTAGTACACCAATTAATTTGGATATTTATGCCAATCAATCGCAAGCCATTATTGGTGGAAAAAAAATGGTTGCTGCATGTATTCCACCTGGCCATATTCTTCCTCTGTATATTGCTCCACTGTCTAATGAAAGCAAGTGAGTGTTATATCTGTATATATAATATTTTTTCTTAGCATTTGTGTTATAGATATACGTAAATTAATGTAGTTTGACATTTCTAAATTTGCCGATCATAATAATAGATGTAGTTAAATATTTAATAATTATTTGCATAAGACTAATCTGCAATTATGAAAGTTATCTATAAAGAAAATTTTATAATTGGAACCGAAAATTTCTAAAATATTCAAGGTTTCTAATTGCAACATTTTATCTTAAAAATTTATATTACAGGTTAATTGATTATTTTATGTATGCACTCATAATTTTAATTTCAATATTTAAATTTTTATATATTTTAACACATTTTTATTTGTACATTGTACACATCATATACATACTTTTGCATATCATTCATATTAAAATACATTATATGTATGTATGTATACATATATACAGGATGTTTGGGAAATAATGAGAAATCTTTTATAGGAACAGAATGGACTAAATTGAAAAGAAAAATTCTTAGTCCAGTTTGCAATTTCCGCAATAGTTAACAAGATATTAAATGCTAAAAATTGCCAAAAATTGATCTTCAATAATTGTTTATTCAAATACTATCAACTTTACAGAAAAATTGCAAGAGAAAAATTGTTTATTTTCTTTTCATAGAGCTCTCTATGAGAATGTTTTTAAAGTTTTTTTAGAATTTTTTAATACTGTATTTTCTCATGTTAAAAATGAGAAAATGGAGTACTAAAAAGTTAATAAAAAATTCTAAAAAAATTTGTAAAGTTCTATGAGAAGAAAAGAAACAATTTTCATCTTTTACAGTTTTTCTATAAAGTTGATAGTATTTAAGTAAAAAATTATTAAAGATTAATTTTCGTTAATTTTTAGCAATTAATATCTTGTTAACTATTACGAAAATTACAAATGATAGAGAACTTTTCTTCTTAGTTTATTCCATTCTGCTTGTATGCGAAAGATTTATCATTTATTATTTTCCAAACATATCCTATATATATTAAATATATATATTATAT
>NW_017259187.1:1121653-1122154 GCF_001594045.1 Atta colombica
ATTTATATAAACGTTTTTATGAACAAATACATTTATACATGCATACGTGTGTATATTAAAAACGTTTATGAAAATATTATAATTTATTATTTTATATATATGTAAGATGTTTCTAAATTGATGTCATAAAATTTACACACATTTTCTTTGACCAATTTGATACCGTTTTTTCTTAGTAAAAAGTTTATTGGAATTTTTTTTATATAATTCTTTATTTTTTAATGTCAAATATGTTACATTTATATTGATTTTTGTGTTAAAATTTTATTAAAACGAAATTTTCTTAAATTTGTATAAGTAATGTAAAATTTTAATTTTCTGTTTTGAAACTCAATTCCTATAAAGTTTTTTTATTTCCCACTGCTTATAAATCAAATTATAAATAAGAAAAATTGTATACACACACACACACACACACACCACACACGCACACACACCACACACACACACACACACACACACACACACACACACACACACACACACACGCGCGCGCGCGCG
>NW_017259187.1:1122254-1123627 GCF_001594045.1 Atta colombica
GCGAGAGTGCATTTTCATTAAGAAAATTGATGTCAACATTGATGTCAAATTGATTAAAAAATTTATACATACCTGTAAATTCTGTGACATTCATTTGGAAATATTTGATAATATAATATATTATTTAGTGCTGAAATGCTACTAAGATAATTTTTTTTTCATCTTACATTGCAGCACTGAAAACAAGTGAGTTTATAATACAATTTTATACATACTTTGCATTTGAAAGCTTTATAATAAAATCAAGGACATTTGCTATTCAGTTATATGACAACATATTTTTAAATGCATGCTTATGTCTGTCTTTAAGATATTGCATATAAGATACAATATCAAGATATTACTTATTGCAAGAAAAAGTACATTTAAAAAAGGCAAATTTACATAGGCAAATTTTTATTCGTTTTTCATTCCTATTGAAGCAAATACATCAACATATACCGGTTAAATAATGTCAATTCTGATCTATGTTTATTCAAATAATACATATATATATATCAAACTTATATTGTTAATATAAATAAGTTTTATAAAAAAATTTGCCTACGTATATATATTAAAAAACTACTGCTTTTTCTACTACTTTCAATTAGTTTGACGTTACTGTTCTTCAAAAATGTTGCAAAATAAAAAAATTTCTTCATAGAGATTTCATATCTGTATTTATATAATTGTTTATATTATTTATTGTTTATTAGTTATTGTTATTTATATCTATATTTCTTCAAATTTGATTGTCAACTTTTATTACTTGCGAATATTTTATTCCACAAGAAATGATTTGACTTTTTACATGTACAAATTATACTTTTGTCTGCTAATGTAATGTATTAGTACATTTGATATGAATGGAGTGTATTATTTTTCTGCGAGATTATATTCTGTTATATATATTATCACTATTACGCTCTTCTTACAGTATTCTATTTTTCTTCATTCTATTTAGCTTCAGCATGTAATACATATAACAAAAATAAAATAACAAAACTTTTATATTTATTATTAAAATATATAATTTTAATTACTTGATATACATTATATATTTTTCTTTTCTTTTTGCAAAGAGTATCCAAATACGCTACCCCTGGTAGTTATCTTCAAGGTACATTGACTTTCTGTAAAGATGATATTGGGAAGAAGGTGGATAATCACGTATTTAAATACATCATATCTGAGCCTGCCAAGAAAAATGTCAGCCCTACTGCTAAATCTGAGAAAGAGAAAACTACAAAGTGGGATGAATACCAGGAAGCATTAAGAGATTTAAAATGCAATTATCTTGCTAAATTTGGTAATCTAACATTTAGATATTGTAATGTTTAGATACAATAGATATAAATTTAAAGTAATTTAATATTATTTAATTTAGTACT
>NW_017259187.1:1123727-1124957 GCF_001594045.1 Atta colombica
TGAACATTTATGTATTTTTCTCCATAATGTGAATATTTATGTTCTTTTTTATATCCATATAAGATACATGTGTTCTTTTGAGCATGTAATTGCAATTGTTGCATTTATTTAACTTTCTACAAATATTTATATGTTAAATGTATTCATGATTACTTTTTATCCTTTCACTATATTTATAATAAAACAAACTATTTACATTAACAGCATACATAATTTATTTGACACTGACATTTGTTATCGTATAATATAACAAATCTAATATGATTATCTACATGTATGCAAACGTGATCTTTAATATATATGATTTAATATATATGACATTTATTATATACATTATTAATTGAAAATTTATTTTCACGAATTAATATTAATGAATTCTATTCTTGTTTGTAACAGAACCTGGTGATCACACCAATACGTTGTATGGAGAATTGAAGGGTGCCTTCTCAGATCATTTGCCTGTCCACACTGCCATGTTGATATCATTGGATTCTTCGGAGGCACGGCGACATGTACCACAAAATGATCTTTCAGAAAACGCTATTGCGTTTGCTAATCAAATAATAACAGTTGCTGACTCTGTGATCACTAATATTGATCAAGATAAGTTATTAGCATATTATGGATTGAAAAACGATCAACGTCCTGATGCAGCTAAAATCAAAGTAACTATGGAGAAGCAAAAAAACAGTTTGATTGAAGGATTAGTGAAAAAAGGCTGTGCATTGGCACGTTTGTATGTACATGGAACAAAGACTGGGGAGGGAGATGGATCCTTCGAACATTTGCTTGAAAGTGTTACACATCATTGGCAAGAAGTACAGAAATTCGCTGAACCTACTGACAATAAGGTAAAAATAATATTATTATTTTTAAAGCCATCTTTTAAAATACATAAAAGTAATATATTATCCTTATAGGAGAGATTAGAGATATATGTTTAATTTTTACTTTCCCCTTTCTTCAAAGTGTAAAATTTAAGTTTCTATGTTTTGTTAAATTTTGAACGAAAGACAAAGTTAGAAAAATGAAATTTAATGAACATTTTTCTCTAGTAAAAAGGACGCTTATTAATAAAAAAAAACTTCATTTTTATTTCCTTCTTTGAAGGAGTGTAACTCCTCATAGATATATAAGAGTACATGTTTGTATAAAAAAAATCTCCCTTAATTTTCGACAAAATATCATTTAAAATTTTTTTATATTTATTTAGGAACATCTTATATATAT
>NW_017259187.1:1125057-1127789 GCF_001594045.1 Atta colombica
TAAGTACATTATAAAATGAAAAATAAGGTTTATTTCTATATCTTCTTTAGGTTATTATTTTATCTCTATGGCATGCACACATCAATAATCATTATGGACGTTATTTGAAATTATTGACACGCTATTATGAAGAAAAACAATTAAAAGAAATTGATGAAAAATGCATTGAAATTGCAAAGCTTCTGGGATGGGAACATTGGTCACGTCTTCTTACCACAAGTATACCAACACGTTATCCAGCTACATATAGATCATTCTGATCACTGGTAAGTACTATTTATTTTAATCTTAAATTTAAAAAAATATATAACAATAAACTTTATAAATTATAAATAGCATTTTTTTTTCAATCCCCGTTCTTTACAATATATTTATATGATTATTTGATTAAAACTTGAAGAAATTTAATTAAACGTTTTTTTATAGAATACTATATAATACAAAACTTATATGTTGCTTTCAGATTTAATGAATCCAATGTGCGAAAATATGATATAGAAGATTTATGAAAACGATTTCCACGTCTTTGTAATAACAGTGACAAAAGACAAAACGTTTGTTTGAAACAGAAGTCAGGTGTAATATATGTTTAGAAAAATATAAATTTATTCATAATAAACTAACGATTTAGAAGACTAATTGCAGTGCTGAACTGAGTTAAAATAAATCATATTCATAGCACACATATGATTTGCTTAAAAAACTGACAAATTTTTATTGAAAATAAAAAACAAATTTGATGAAAATTTTATAAAAAGTAAATATAAGAATGATAAAATATTTTATTCACAAAAATTAATATGCTATTAATATTATAAAAGAAAAATTGATGAGAAGGCTTTAATTGAATGAGTACTTAATTTGAAATATATTTTTAATATTGCATTTTACAATATCAATTTAGAAATTTAAATTTTTAGCTAACATCGTGTATCAGTTTCTATTATAATGCAATGTACCTCATTTGATTTTTATCGTATTTCTATTTTTACAGTAAATTATGGCTACGTTATTTATTACGAATACTGGAAATCTATTATTACGTATACTATAGATTTTTCACTACTCATAATAACAGAACGTAACCTATATGTAAATATATAAATATGTCTTTTGTTTTTATATTCATGGAATATACTTCCACTTTTGTGTTATCTTGGACATATATAACACATTAACTAATCTTGAATAGATTATTAGTTTCATAATTGTAAAGTCATATTATTTACACGTGTAGCACAGACGCTTTTATATCTTATCTCATAAAAAATATATTATCATATAATGATAATATACATTCGCATATGCATATATTTGAAACTGAATTTCATACATTCTTTTTAAATGATAAATGCTAAAAGAATTGTTCATAGGAACAATATGCTTTTTATAAAAGAATAAAATGACGAAATTTATATCGCTTTAAAGAAAAATCATGTTTTGAACGATCGGAATAATCAATATGTCACTGCAAGGAATGTCATTATAAAGAGAAATTCAATTAATAAAATGTGTTTTGTTATGAAGTATAATAAATATCAAATAATAACTTTCTCTCGCTCTCATTCATTCTCTTATTAAGTAAGATGGAAATATGTTCTGGAAATATAGATTGTAAAGTACAATATATTAAAAAAGCTGTATTGCTTTTTTCATTGTGCAATTATTTCGGCAACAAAATCATTATAAAAGTTTTTAAATGTCAACTATTATTTTAAGGACAATATAATTATACTTTTTAAAAGCCGTGTTATACATTACGAGTTCTATTCGTCTTCTTTGTTTTTCCTTCTCCAAAATGATTTTCCGGTTCATTAAGGCGGGTCATAGTAAATTAATTTTTTTATACATATACATTAGCAATATTTGAATATCTATAATATTATACATGAACTATACATTTTCAGTACCAGTAGCAGAACATAACTTAAATTGATTAATTCAATCTAATGAATGCAGCTATTTTTCATACAATTATAATCCAATTATTGTATAAAATTTCGCATCCAAAATGTCTTGACTTATATATACACATTAAACTTTTTTGGAAAGAACATAAATATGAATCACAAAGAGATGTTTTTGGTAACAAAATTAATAAGTAATGAGAAACATATGGAATAAAAGATATTTTTGTAATTATGACTTTACCACCACTATTTAGCTGTCACTTTCCGTCATATATGAAAAACTGTTTTAATAACGAAGTAGATATATTATGGTATCAACCTGAATTTACACAAAGCCGTTATCCACCAGGACAAAAACGTAATTATTTCTTACTTTGTTTCTTATATGATATCAAATTGAGAGTATCTGTATATACTTACACTATCAATAACATTTTTTTTATGTATTGAATAATCCTCAGTAAGTGAAGCCTGTACACTTATATGTTTACTTGTGGCTGTACGAATCTCAAGAGGAAATGTATCGATTTATGATATAGAAAATTGCCTGAGATTAAATATTATTGTGGCAGAGGCGATAATTGAGGGTAACACTATTCATGCGTGGCTTATTAAGAAAAAGCTTATATCACATCCGTATTTGAATACTGAAGATGCTTTAAAACATGGGGGCAAGAGCTTAAATATATTAAAAGAATGGGTATAATAGGAATATTTAATATGAATTATATCCTAATAGACCTATACATGTATATATGTGTGTGTGTGTGTGTGTGTGTGTGTGTGTGTGTGTGTGTGTGTGTGTGTGTGTGTGTGTGTATG
>NW_017259187.1:1127889-1129305 GCF_001594045.1 Atta colombica
ATTTATTAATATTCAATTAAACAATTATTGATTTCTTATTCAACTATATTTCTGAACAAATAGAAGAAATTTAGAATATATATATCTTACACTTGAATAATATATGCATAATAACTTTCTCACAGAAGTTCAATATCTTTCATGAGGAGATAGAAACAAGCCTATACAAAAATATAAACATATTTTTACATGAATGGTACAAAAATCCAAAATGTCACACTCTGTTTATGCTGCTTATCACATGCGGACGTACTATATTATTTATATTTCAACAAACTACAAGTAAGGTAATGTGTAGCTATGATCAATAGAAATCAATTACATAGGAGTCTTAATTATATATCCATAGCTTAGTTAATGATCGTCTAAATAAATAATCCCATATAGCATTTTATGTTTTGAACTAGATTTACTTTTTAAAATGTTGACATATATAATAATGATCATGTACAAATAAGACCCAAGTTTTATTCATAGGTCACTTTATTTGATTCGCACAGTCACACTACTGACAACTCAAATCACGGATTAGTCATAGCTCAGGTAAGTAAATTGAGACTTTAATGAATACTAAAGGATACAATATAAATACAAATGTTATGTTTCTTTTAATAATTGAAAAAAAAATATGTGATGCAGACAACTATCGATAAATTGGAATCATTATGCAATTGGTATATTCAGGATGTATTAAAAAATTGTTATAATATACACGCTAATAAATACGAATTAGCTTTCTTATATTCCTATCCACAATGCAATGGCCATAATAGAATTTCATGCGAATGTAAAAAAATCTTGTAAAATGTAATCATTTTTATAACTAAATACTGACGTATTTTATTAATAATTATATTTCTTGCCGATTATAAACTTAGAAAATAAATTATTTTTTTCTAACTTATATAATAAATAATTCACATACGAAATATAATTGTGGACTTTTAGCAGAATTTTTTATTTAATATTCATTTAAACACATAGAGATAATATACACGAAATATGGTGTATATTTATTCAGCAGTTTATTTAAACAGAGACGCACTGAATAGATTGATATATTTATTTACATTATGTACAATTTACTTTCTGTTTCTCCTAAGGCTGGTAAAACAATGTATTGTCTGCACAATGCTGAAACTATTAAGGAAAATTATATCCGAAAATAATATTCGAATATAAATTTCCTTACTTTCGAATAATAATATATTCTATTTTGAATGAGTTTAACATTGTGCAAACGTATATATCCCTGGCGATTATGTAACTACATACAATAATAAGTTTATACTGCTTTATATATTTGTTGATATTTTCTCCTTTTATCTATCACATTATATTTATAAAATTTAATCAAAAACGCGTGGACGAGATAATTTTATTCCAAAGTTTTCGTTTCACAATTTATAGTTTTAT
>NW_017259187.1:1129405-1141777 GCF_001594045.1 Atta colombica
AATATTTTGATTTCTTAACAATTTTTCCAATTTACGATAATAAATCATTTTTACATTATAATTTCCACATATTTTATGTAGATAAAAATCTAAATATATTGCGGCGCTAAATTTTTATAGAATGTAGTTACAAGGGATAATATTTAACATACAAAATGCCTACGATAGACTTGTTAAGAGAATCAAATCTGTAAAGAACATCACAAATGATTTTTTATATAATAATTCCATGAATGAACTTATACCATATAATTGAAAATGAAAACTGTTATATTAAGTTTATAAAAAAATTATATTTTGTCTTTAGAACAATATTATATAAAGTTTCATAAGTATATTGTATACAAGTAATCTTTTTTCTAATATACATATGAGAAACAAATTTCTCTTTATCTTCTCATCGTTATAATCTGATTGAATATAAAAAAATAAATAGAATGATGCCGAAATAGTATAATGTCTAAAATACAGATTTCTTTCTCTTTGTTTTTATATACATTCTAAGTGTCGTATAATAGAGTATCGTAGAATTTATTTAATAACAATTTCTTCAACAACGCAATTTCTAGAAATTACTATCTACAGGAACGTATGGACTAATTTCTCTTCCAATTTTTCTTCCGACATATTATTTTAAAAGAACGTCGAGTTTTTTAATTGCTTGCAAATACTACCGGTGGTAGTTGAGCAACTTTCTATTATATTCCCATATGTAAATAAACATCTCACACATATATTACTTTTGTACAATATGATCAATTTCAAGGCAATGCTTTTTTTCTCTTTGAAGATAAAGCAAAAGTCGTAATTAAATTATTGTACAAGTATCTATGTGGTTAGTAGATTTCACACACTTGAACTTAATAAATAAGGAAATAACTATTATTTTTTTAAACAAACACTCAAGACTTTCTCTCTTTACATATTTTAGCAAATGAAATTGTATCTACTGAAGCGATATATTGTAAATTGTTGAGAATGCATATTACAAGATGCTATATGGTATATACTATGATTCATTATATTATGTGCATTAATTTGTTTCTAATCAATTTTAAAAAGTAAAACAAAGTCGTCATTGGAAAAAAATATTTCACAAAATAATTTTAAAAATATATTTTTTGTAAACGAATAAAGTTATCATGTGCGAGAATGTTGCAAAAAAAAAGAAAATCGTTAGAGAGATTGACGAACTCGAGGTTGTGCCCATTCTACAAAATCGTCGATTAACACAGGCCAAGCACCTTCTTCATCATAATTACTCATATCCGAATTGATCATAAGTGCAAAGTCTAATAATAAGTTCCATGTGTCTTTTGGAATTGATCTTTTATGATGTTCCTAGAATACATCAGTTTATTATTTTAAAATGACTTATCAAAAAAGTAAATTCAAAAGCAATATCCAAAATTTACTTACCTGTAAGAATTGACACCATAATTGAAGAAATTTAAATTTATCGTCTAATACAATGTTCCAATACGCAATTGCCATATCCAAATCTAAGCCTTTCTGTCCCGCATTTTTTGCATAATTAAATGTAAAATGATAAAAATCCTTGAATTTTAGAGGATCCCTTAAATCATTTTCTAAACTACCTAATCGCGCTTTTAGCTTATCTATACTATCCACACTGAAAATAATTATGAAAATAGTTATATTTGTATATATGCTTGATGATAAAAAATGTAAGACACATTCACAGCACATTCATTTTTTATTCAACCATCACAGATATATATCAAAGAAGTTAATATTTACCCTAAGTCCACCATTCCATTCATAAATTCTTCTTTAGTAAATTCACATTGTGTTTCAGCACGAAATTTCCACGCAATGATTAGAACTAATTTACTCTCAGGACTTAGATTCAAGTCATCAAGAAATTTCATGATACCATCCGCGGTAATTTTATTAGGTTCACTTGGATCTATAAGATAATAATTATAATTGTAATATAATTGTTTATTACATTAAACACATAAATAATACATACTACTGAATTCTTACTAATATATTATAATATATTATAATAATCCTACCTTGGTATTTGCTATACAATATTTCCAATTTCTTTTTGTCAACAGAATTTTTCGGTTCTTTATAATAAGCTTCTGGATTTTGGAAGTAATTATCACTAGCGAGATCCAATTTCCAATCATTTTGGGCTAAACAATATATCGCAGTTTGCTCTCCAGTTTGTGTAAATGTTATAAATTTTTTCACTTTGTCCCTTTGTGAAAATTTTAACTTATGCTGCAACAATAAAGAAAATGATGAATGCTACAAACTCTTTTATCATTAATTTAAAAATAAAAAAGTAACAGTAGGTAAAAATGAAAGCGATACCAATACGATTCTCATTATGTTATAATTAAAATACATGCCAATAGAATATTTTATAATCTTAATTCAAGCAGTTATCTTGGCTGTCTGAAAGTCATATATGCAAAAATGACAGCTTGTATATCATTCAAAACACACTATGATATGTCGAGAAGGTTTTGCAGTGCATCAGAGATCATTTTAACACAACCATATTTTTAAAGTTGGGAGATAGCGGGGGGAAGCAACACAAAATGAAATTTCGCGTTGCTCCATCGTCTCAGATGATGAGGTCGACGTGAATGTGAAAAACATCATTATAATGCGAGGGATAGGTTATTCTAAAAACTCAAAAACGAAGGTTCAAAACTCCGGGATGAGGAGACAGACCGATTGATCGAATAATGCGACACAAGCATCATCTTATCGGCGTATAATCACACTTTTCTGGAATGCTTACCATTTTCCGGCTAATTTTAGGCCCCCGAAAGCCAAAATATTATTCCCCTCGCACTACGCTTGACATGGACATTGCATGAACATGCGCATGTTCGACGAAGACCTCGAGAGACGCGAATACATCACGCGGATGCGCAACGTGTCGTCGCGAGTCGCGATGTGCCACCAAACGTCGCTGGAGTAAACCAGGATACGAGAGGACTGGAGGCGACGACGAGCGGGCCGTTCGAACTTGATTGACGCGACATCAAATGCGACTGAATGCGAGGAATTAAGGAGAAACCAGAAGAGATCATCGAGTCTTTCCGAATCTCGAAAAATAAATTGACGTGGATAACTCTGATCAACTCTGATACTCCCGGACAGCTGCTCATGGTTCGCCATGCTATTTCACATTTTCGGCATGCGATCTTGGGAGCATTGGGTGAATCGGTAGTATATGTTATATTCCGCTGGGTCTTACGAGAGTGGAGATATCAGACGACGTACGTGACTGAGACGCATCTCGGGATTAACCTCAATGTTCTCGATGCGATCGCGGGCGACGTAGAATGTGACTCTGTCAAAAGTCCTCGTGGCTTGTTATTCCGGCTCGTGATTTTTTCAATCCGGATAGCAGAGAAACAGAGGAGACCATGAGGTTGCGTAGGTTACTGACACGATGATATGGTCTGATAAAGTCATCTCCAGGTTTAATTTCTACATCGATTTCTAGTGTGGACAGGTACTGGTGTCAATAATATAATTTGCGTGTCCTTTGTCCTTTAAATTAACTAAATTGTGAGAAATTATGGATGAAAAACTGTATCATATGCAAAATGAAATAAAAACTCATGAAGTTACTCTAATATCTGTATAACATATTACTTACAGAAATCCAAGAAAATGCTAGATGAAAATATCCAGAATTTATTATTAGACAGATGAAAATATTTAGCAATATAATCATGGTAGGAAATACTTATGAGGCACTTCCGTTCTATCACAGTGGAACAGGGAGGGAGATGTGCCAATGGTTGACACACATCAAATTGTCAAGGATAATCATTTTGACATCTATAGTCTTATTTATTGTGCCATTATTTACACATTACTATTTATCTAAGGTATAATTAAAGAAGAAAATTTAGCTTTTAAAAATTATTTCCTTCAGAATGCATTACATTAACTTTGAGTTGACTTTCAGGTAGAATCAGATGTTCCAGATAGGGATATGTATAGAACATTCTCAACTTTGGAGGCTTTTGAGGATTTCACATCCATGAAAGCGTCACAGCTGAAGATGAGAATAGAAGAAATGTTTCGTATAAAAATTTCAGTGAGCAATGAATTGAGAGATCTGAGCGCAAAGAGGCAAAGACTTCAGAGCGAAGTTAATAGCTTGACGCAAAAGATAGACGAGTTGAAGCAAGAGTTACTGCATCAGCAAACAGATCTTGATAGATTAAAAATAAGTGTAGAACAAGCACAGGTAGCACAGAAAGAAGCAGTGGAAAGAAACACGCCTGAATTAGCACCACCTAAGAGAATATTGATTAACACTCTGCCAATTGTATTACCTAGCACAAATCCACGATCATGTAGAATGTACAATTGTTTCGATCACAGTCGATGTGCACTGACAAGTGGTTTTCCTGTGTACTTGTATGATCCAGATCAATTTTCGGTAGTTAGTCCAGGATGGGATGTAGATGGTTTTTTAAAAACGACTATTAAACAAACGTTAGGTATGTATTTAGGATATAAATAAATATATATTACAACAAAGTAAACAGGATTGTATTTAAAAACATCTTTTGCATTATGAAATATTTATCTGTGATAAAACTTGTTATAAAAAAAATTGATTGTAGGATATAATCCACATCTTACTAGAAATCCAGCTGAGGCATGTGTTTACATAGTTTTAATTGGTGAAGCATTAAGCCTCCATCAAAAGAGTAATCAACGTCATAATAAAGCTTTAGATATAAAGAAATTACAAGCACTTCCCTATTGGGGTGGAGACGGTAGAAATCACATATTATTAAATCTTGCACGTAGAGATTTATCTGCAGATTCTGGAAATATTTTTAGTAATCTAGATACTGGCAGAGCGATAGTAGTACAGTCAACATTTTATAGAAACCAATTTCGTGATGATTTCGATTTAATTGTTCCACCAATTCTGGGACCACCTGGCGGAGATGTTTGGCAAGAATGCGCGCAAATGTTACCTGCAAGAAGGAAATATTTGCTGTCATTCCAAGGAGAAATGAGGACTTTTATGGGCACAGCGATGACATATCAGATTGATGACGCAGATATAGATCTGGAAAAATTGATAATTGATGATAATAATATAGATGCATTTATTATTCAACATTTAAAAGATATGAGCAATGGAATAACTTTGGATAAATTTTTTATTCAATTTGAATGTATACCAGCTTCTATGGAGAGTAAACCTGTGGAAACGCTTGATTGGTCTCTTTGCGGAACTGATTCATCCAGAAGAGCTATATTAAAAGAATCAACATTTGCATTGATCTTAGCTCCCAGCAATGCTACATTATTGACTACTTCGTTTATGCAAGCGAGATTGTACGAAGCATTGCGAGCTGGATCAATACCAGTCATTCTTGGTGGTGATCAGATTTTGCTTAATTATAACGAAGTTGTTGATTGGAGGAGAGCAGTTATTTTCCTACCTAAGGTAATTTTTATAGTAATTTATTATATTATATTATATTATATTATATTATATTATATTATATTTGGTAATAAATTAGCAAATTTATTTTTTAATTATTGAAATAAAATCAATAGAATTATGTCATTATTTAGGCTAGAGTGACTGAAATGCACTTTTTACTGCGCGCTGTTCCTGACAACGACCTTTTGACTATTCGGAGACAAGGTAGATTAATATGGGAACGTTATATGAGTACTGCTCAAGGTGTAGTAGATACGACTATAGCAGTAATAAGAGACAGACTTGGTATACCTCCACTACCAGCGTCTCAAACACCCAGTCCTAGTGTTTTTAACGAAAGCTTTGTGGTACGTATTTTAATATGACATGCTTTTCTTATTAAAGTATGTATTTATATATTTTAACATGAAAAACACATTTAATTTTATAATTTACATTATTTTTTATTTTGAAGCCTTTAAAATCGGATGCCATTATTGCCGAACCTGAAGCTGAAGAAAGTTTAGGTCCTTTAGAACCGCCATATCCATCTCCTGCTTTCAAGAGAAATTATACAACACTATTAATTCAAAATCATGAAATTTGGAATGATTGGATGGATCCATTTAATTTGTATCCACAATTACCTTTTGATACTGTTCTTCCCAGTGACGCTAAATTTCTTGGTAAAATCATTATTTTAGAAATTATTCTACGAGAGTTATATGTTATATTTATATTGCTTTTTTTATTTTTTTATAGGTTCAGAAGTTGGCTTTCGACCTATTGGTAAAGGTGCTGGAGGTGCTGGAAAAGAATTTAGTGAATCATTAGGAGGAAATTATCCAAGAGAACAATTTACAATTGTCATGCTAACTTATGAAAGAGAACAAGTTCTTATAAATTCATTGGCGCGTCTTTATGGTTTGCCTTATTTAAACAAGGTACTTGTAGTATGGAATAGTCCAAAACCTCCTGTAGAAGATCTCAAGTGGCCTGATATCGGCGTTCCTATACATGTAATTTTAACATACAATTTATTATTTATAGTATTTTTATTTATTTTTAAAAGTTACACATTAAAATATATTTTTCAAATATGTTCGAACAGGTTATAAAAGCTCCAAGAAATAGTTTGAATAATAGATTCCTGCCATTTGATGCAATTGAGACAGAAGCCGTCCTTTCTATTGATGATGATGCTCATTTGAGACATGATGAAATCATGTTTGGTTTTAGGTAAGTCAATTTTTCAGTCTTTTTATTTGAATATATTTTTGTTATTTATTAATGTACATCTTTAGAGTGTGGAGGGAACATCGAGATCGTGTAGTCGGATTCCCTGGTCGATTTCATGCATGGGACCAGAATTATCACAACGCTTGGAATTACAATTCTAATTACTCTTGCGAGCTATCCATGGTTTTAACTGGGGCTGCTTTCATTCATAAACATTATACATATCTGTACACACATTGGTTACCACAAGCAATAAGAGATAAAGTTGATGAATATATGAATTGTGAGGACATTGCAATGAATTTTTTAATATCTCATCTTACAAGGAAACCACCAGTTAAAGTAAGACATTATACATATATTTTAAAGAGAAGATATTCATTATTCTTATGAATATTATAAATCAAAATTTTTTAATTTTTTAATTCAGATTTTATAAAAATTCTGCAATTATATATTACAACTTAAACATTTTGTAATATAATATTTCTGTTTACATTTTAATCAATTGAACTTGGAAAATATATTAATATATGACATTAAAATATTTGTTTCTTTATTAGGTAACATCACGTTGGACATTTAGATGTCCTGGTTGTCCAGTTTCACTTTCAGAAGATGATACTCATTTTCAAGAAAGACATAAATGTATCAATTTCTTTTCACAGGTAAAAAGATCTATTGTTAATTATTTTTACATTTTTCTTATTACATTTAAGTATTCTAAATTATTATTATTATCGTTTAAATAAATTCATCAATTTTATTCAGTATAATGATTTTAGGTTTTCGGCTATATGCCTCTATTGAATACACAGTATCGAGCTGATTCGATATTGTTTAAGACACGAATACCACATGATAAGCAAAAATGTTTCAAGTTTATATGAAAAGGAGATACATTAAAATTTTTGTGTAAATAATGTAGAATAGAATTTGTAACGATTTTGATATAATTTTTTGCAGCTCATAACTTAAGAACTATTATATTATGTCGAATATTTCACAGAACACATATAGAAAACACAAGGTATAGTAATAAGGTATAGTAGTAAGAGTTAATTATAATAAGTCAAAATGTTATTAAACTATGTTAAATTCACTGATTAAGAAGTAGACAAATATTAAATGTTATTAATATTTTTTTCAGTTTTTATAAAACATTTAATAATAGATGATGATTATGAAATGATCAAAATAATTCTATGAGTAATATTAGATGAAGTGAATATAATAATTGTAAATAATTCTTTTTAGCTTTCTAGCTTTTCTTTAAATATTTAATATTTTAGAAAAATATTCATTTTGTAAATATATTAATATTAATGTACTATGCATATATTAATATACTATATAGTAGTTTACACATATTAATATACTCTATAAGTGCACTAAAATATAATTTACTTTAATACGCTATATCGCGATAGTGTATTAATAAATTACTGCCTATTAGATTTATAATAATGTATATACATATCTAAGATCAATAATTAAAAAATAATTTTTAAATAAATGAACAAAATTATATTTTACGTATTTATGTCCAGTAATGATTATTTATTATTATGTAAATAACAATTTATGTTTATATAATTAAAAATTAAATTTGATAATTAAATTTCATAAAGGCTGGAAGGAATAAATATAATAACATAAAACAATTTATTCTAAAAGTTTACACTGATTTTTCTATTGATAAATGTTAATTTTTATTAAAAATATGTTGTATACGAAGACCACTTGTATATTTGAACGAATCTTTATATATTTTTTTTAAATTCTAAGAATCTTAATAATCGATTGCTTTAAAATTGACAGAAACATCACATATAGATATTTCGATTTGTTTGTATCATCTAATAACTCATAATATATAAACTGTATATACTTATTTTTTATTTCCAGAATATTAACATATAAAATATGAAAACATCCCAGACAACACATTGAGACATAAGACGTTTATATCTCTTTTTTGGATACTTCGTGTTATCTGGAATGTCTATTTAAATTTATGTTTAGCATATAAAAAAATACATTTATTATAATAATTTTGTATATATTATAATTGATTACAAGTTAGGGAACAATTATGTGCAAAAGATTAATTTTATGTGCAACAGATTGTTTTTTACATACAAGAGTTTTAAATTAATTTTATAATTATTTTTTTAGATTATTTTAAAATTACATATAAAATTTGATAAATTTTAAATACAGTCTGCTTGTCTATAATAAGTAAATAACAGTATAAATAAATACGATGTGTTTTATAGACTGCATAGAATAAAGTTTATCATATTGATATTAATAATAAAATTATATTTCATGAAGAAATGTTACATGGAATATGTATATAGATAGTAAATGACTAATATTTTTGAAGTAAACCAATATTTTGAAGTAAAATTTTTTTTCTCAATGCTTAAACTTTCTTAAACTTTCAAAATTCTATCTCAGGTGCAAACAAATTTCAAGTTGATGTGACAAGTGATCATTCTTGTCTGTATTATGAAAAGAATCAGTTATAAATTATAAAAAAAATTAAGTTTCAAATTTTTTTAGATTTTTTGTATTTTTTTATATCTTTAGCATATTATGTTTTACTTTCATGTAAAAAAAAAGTTAATTATATCATTTTATTATTATATACATTTTCTATGTAATCAATATGTGCCAAATTTTTTTATAACTGTGTGTATGAGATAATATTAATTACACAAGTTTCTAGCTATATCTATAATATCTATACCTAAATATTTCTAAGAAATTTATTAATTATTGTATGACATAGTTAAGTAGATTATTCTTATAGTAAGTGTAATTGCTAAGCGATGTAATATTGTAATGAATTCTGTACAACAAATAAGTGATGTAAAAGATTTTTCTGTACATGCTTTGTATTATTATTTTATATATTATGTCGTGCAAATGTATATCATAGATATATCTTAATTTCTTACTTATTCACGTAATACGAAGATCTGATTAGACACTTTACAAATAAAAGAAACATTTATTCGACAGATAAATTAATGACTGATATATAAATGTGCGACGACAGAAATAATAGATTAAAATATATTGCGTTTTCTGCAATATATGTACATTTTTTTTATACTTTCAACATCTGCTATTCTAGTTTAAAAGAATATTTTGCATGTAAATAATTGTTTACAATCATTTTTTATAAGACAAAATATCTCATATTTTTCATTGTTTTATCCTCCTAAAAATAGCAGGTAGTAAATGTTGATCCTTCCTATATTAAGCCAGATCTACATAAGACGCAGGACGCAGGATGCGAAAGTTGAAGTTCATCTAACTTTCTGCGTCCTGTGTTTTGCGTCCCACAATCATATTATGATTAAAATACGTTAGATTAGTTTCTAGTTTTGCGATTCTTGCGATCCGCGTTCTGCGTCTTATGTAGATCGAGTTTTAGACATTGGCTGCGTTCTGATATTCGCTGCCAGTACTGAAAATCCAATAGTATATACGTTATGTGCACTATAGATTTTTTAATAGTAAATAACGGAACGCAACCATTGTCTGACGCATAGTAGTAAACACACCAGCAGTAGTTGTTACATGTATATAGTCAGACATGCACTGGCAGTAGTATCATACCTGCGCGCTGCGCAGTCAAAAGTAGCGCACTATAAGTTTGCATCGAACGAACTACATTTATACTGTTCACAATGACTTTGACATCGTCACATATTTATAATTCGTATATACACAATAAATTCATAATTATAATGAATAGCGCATTAATTACGCATTGCAGATAAAGCGTTTAATACAATCGTCAAAAAGAGATCAACTTCTCCCATTTATTCGATTTTGATTTCCAAAATAGTTATGTATGCTACTTATTAAAATTGTTCTAATTGAAGAATAAGAATCCATTGATTTTAATATATTTGGATCGAATTTTAATTTTAGAGAGATATGAGCATTATTGCATCACCGTAGTAATTTCTTCGCGACATTTTGATTGTTTGCTCGAAGTCGTCCGCATTTTATCGAAAAGAAAAAAAAAGTTCTCGACATCATTCTATATGCAATCACGTTGTGGGTATACGAAACTCTGGCAATGTTGAAGGAATGGTAGTCGACCGGTTGCCCGATGACGCGCTTTAGCCATCAGAAGTTTCTGCCATTAGAAGTCGCATGTCGGAACACGATTCCCGGAAAGTGATTTCGAGAATCCCATGTGAAATTATATGAATAGCCACGGTAACTATATAGCATACATCGTATATGCTTCAGTTTATGCTCTTACTTTCATATTATGTGTTCCATTTTCCAATGCGAAATGGAAAATGTGAAAATTATGCATCTTTTATGTAGCGTTAAATATGTTTTTTTTATTAATTCTTCGTAGATTTTTATGTTATAATGGAAAGATTGCACAATGATGGAGCCGAGTTTATGGGCGTTTTCTGGCGTTACGATTTTGGCTTTTATGTGGCTGCTGAAATCAGATCTGCCTTACGTGCGCAAGATAAAACTGAATGAAATCTGAATGACTCTTAATTCTACAATCACCGATAGTATTTCATTCGAACTACTGAAAATGCCAATATGGTGATCTTCTATCTTTATTTTCGGTTAGTAAAAAGTTATTTTAATATTATTATATTGTTAGAATTATTTAAATTCATGTATTTTTTCAATATTCTGTATATTTAATATAAAAAAGTTATTTTGGTATTATTTAACATATCGCTTAGTAAATAATAACTGAATTTGAGTTAAATTTAAGTAATACATTTTAATAAGTTGAATTGTTTAACTTCATTGTTTTAAATTAACGACATATTAAATAGCAGTAGCGATCTTTATGAAAAAATATGATTGAGTCAATAGTTATCATTAGTTCCCAAACAGAATTTAATAAATCAAAAATAGTTATTAATATTCAGTCAGTAAAATTTAATCTTTGGAAAATCTTAATCTTTTCATTTAGAAAGAAATATATTTTAACTGTATATGTTCCATTTTTTTTTTACATTTCTTCTTCTTCTTATCGAAAGTCTATAGATTTGTTTTACCCAATTCGGTTACCCTCTTGGAACGCAGATGATCAACTGTCTTTCCATCTTTTATGCGGGCATCTCGGTTTTTTTATATTTATTGATCAGATATGGATCACTATACTCCACCTACAGAAATAATTAAAAATAATTCAAATTAGGTACAATTTGACATTATAATTCTTATTTTTCTGAATAATTTTTCTGGTTCTTAACAGGATCCGTTTTCAAATACAGCGCCACGTTAAAGTTTGCGCCAGATTGGTCCACTCGGCGATCAATACGGCATTTTCCGCGACGTAAGTCGCGTCCCTTTTGCTCATTGGTCAGAACATACGCCGCAATCCCATTATTTATTAAGTTCGCGCGATATTCGTCAGACATCATCTGTCACTGAGCGATTGTGAAATGACGAAATGTATGAAATGTGATCGACGCAGATTAATTACGATTGTATGAATCCGGAGTGTATCGCTGCTCGAACGACTGTCGCGCTTGTCTTTCTATTTTCCCCTCTTTAGCATTGTTCGTCACATATGTGAAACTGGAATTTGTATGCACCAGATGTATATAGAGTGCTTCAAAGAAATCTTATGCCCTTTTCCTATTTTATATATATATATATATATA
>NW_017259187.1:1141849-1149821 GCF_001594045.1 Atta colombica
TAAATAAAAACTTTATATAAATATAATCTATTTAAAAAATTAAATAACTGTCAGGGTTTTTAAATTTTTAAATTTTTAAATTTTGTGTTGTTACATATATAATTTACACTTAAAAAATTTGTTGCACAATAGATATTTAAGGATGATCAATGCATTGACAGCGAAATAATAATCATTTTTTTCAATGTAATTCTTAACAAATGACTCGAAGAAATCGCGTGCGCGATTTCTAAATCACCCTGTATATCGCTACGGACGAGGGGAGGAGCAAAGCTTGATTCGCGCAACTGCGGTCACATACAAGTGTGATAAGGCAATCCTCCGTTGGATAGAGGTCTCTCAGCGAGCGATACGTACAACTATCGAAGGGCAGCTCGCGAGGAACGCGGGCTCGCGCCTCGATGTCATCGTGACGATCCCAACAGGAAGTCGATTCGCGACCGGAAATTAGCCCCGTTCACGTCCCGCTCGTCCCGTTCTGCGGTCGCAAGAGAAAGATCGTGAGAAGTGAGCAGGTAGCATTCGGAGCACAGGAGAAGAAAGAAAGAGAGGGGGAGTGAGAGATCAGCAGGAAGATAACGCAAAGAGAAAGAACGAGAGAGAACGAGAGAAGCAGTCAGGTGGTGGTGGAAAAGAGAGAAAGAGAGATAGAGAGGGATCACGTACAGGCGCGAAAAGGGGAGTGGCGGGATAGTTGGGGGTGAGAAAGAGACGGAGAGCTTACCATCAGTGATACCGAGCGTGAATACTATCCCGCGAGTCGACGTGGCCGCGAGACACCCTCGTTGCGAAAGGGTGTATAGAAAGAAGAGGAAAGAAAAGGAATATAAACGCATTCGCGGGTCGCATTCCGACGTCGCATCGAAGGGAGGGGGTGAAAGGGCATCGCGCGGAAGTGAAACGTTTATAAGCCGGCAACGCTACGCAACGCGACGCAGCGCAGCGCAGTGCAACGTAGGGCAGCGCAACGCAACGCAACACAACGCAAACGCATCGCAACGGCGACGTCGCGACGTGACGCGGAGTGGTCGCAAGTGCGCAAGCACCCTCTCCATCGCTTGCGTGACAAGTGTCCGACCGTTCCGCTCGCAAAGTTCCTCGCGACTCGACGCGGAGCGCACCAAGCGAGTGCTGTACCGGAGGAATGTACGTGTGGACCTAAGAGAAGACTCTGTGAGGCTCGAGATGGGTGTTTAATCTTGTGACAACGAATAGGCAACCTCATCTATGAGGGCGTTCTCGCGTTGGTAACGACGGTGACGAGGTATATATAATGAGTGCGACGTCAGCGATGATACGGTCTTGGCGTCGATAGAGGAGCACCTTGGAGAGATAGACAACCCTCGACCCCTCATCAAATTGTCAGCTGAAGAAACGGTTGTCGTGGGTGTGTAACTGTCTGCTCGGGGACGATCGACTGCGTGGGCGTCGCGGCGGCCGTTAGAGGTGCGCCGAGAAGCGCCATTGTCGTGTCGGCCGCCACGTGAATCGTAAGCGGACTTCTCCTCGAACGAGATCGAGGGATCGTGCGGAGATTGCACAGATAGGTATTCATCCGTCAAATGGACGTGCTCTGCTATTCGAGCATGTCCCTTGCAGGCATGGTGGGATCCAGTTAACGAAACGGTGATATACCCTAAGGGTCTACATAGTGGTTGGGATGACGTATCGCCTCGTCGCAGGTTTCAGAAGATAACGGAGCGGAAATATCCCGACAAACGTCGAGAAGCTACAGGAGACTTGAAGTGTCAGCAACAGCAGCAGCAGCAGCAGCAGTAGCAGCAGCATCAGCAGCAGCAGCAGCAGTGACGACGGCGACGACAGTCGACCGCGCGAAGATCGAGTCGCGCGAAAGTGGAGTCCTATTTATCAGCAGCGGCAACCCAGTGACCTGTTTTCGTTTTCAATCGATGCGGTACCAAAGAGTTTCGAAGGATCGGAAGGACAAAAGGGCGCAGCCATTATCTAGGAGCAGAGTCCAACCGATATCGTTCAAGTATCATTTCGTGTGCGGAATCGCGCGTTGATTAGATCCACAATTAGGAAGTTGAGAAGCTACGAGAAGAAATCCGAATCTTGAGACTCTATTTATCTGTCTCGATAGCGGTGAACGGGCGAAGTGTGGCGTCCGTGAGATCGAGGATCCGAGGATCTTGGGTGATATATCTCGCGTATCGTCCGATGGTGCATTCGGGCAGCGCAGCGCGTGAGGCCGGGCTGCAAGAGAGAATGCGAGAGCCTCCTCACAGCCTGTGAACATGATTTGTCATACACATGCGACGGGCAGTAATCGTACGACGAGAGACACCGACGACGACGACGACGACGACGAGGAGGAGGAGGACGACGAGGAGAAGGACGACACCCGACCACTCCGCGGCCATGCCACGAGCACGCTGTGCGCTCGTATGAGACCAGCCCGACTACTGCCCGATTGCCCTTCCACGTATCAGCAGCAACAGAAACAACAGCAGCAACTACTGCAAAGGCTGCGAAAAAAGGGGAAAAAATTGATATCGCGTCATACATTGATCAGCGTAAAATCTAAGGACGTGATCTACCGCCATCCGTTATCGTTATCCCTCGTAAAGGAGGCCATACCGAAGTCATCGACCACGATCACGGAGGAAGTCCCGCTTGGTCTCGATTGGCGCGACCTGCGAGTGCAACGTACCGCGAGTATCGAGCCGACGACGACGGTGCAACCGTCACGACGACGACGACGACGACGTAACCCCGGTGCGCTCGCGTTCCCGCGTCGGTGCGGTGCGGTGGTGCGGTCAACGGGTGTCGGATGACTTCCCCAGGCCGACAGACGTGTTATGTAGTCGTAGAAGGTTATTATATATTGTCTCGGTCATTATATCCAGTAACGAAAGTCGTCGTGGAAGAGGCGCGTCTAGGGTGCAGCCCCATCGGAGCAACGTTAACGTCCCGTCGACGTCGACGTCGTCGGTGGTGCGCCGGCCTGCCTATCCGCGTCATATCCACGTCGCATACCCCGTGCACGCGCATACATTGCCAACACCGTGATGGCGGAGGCACTACCTCAGCCCGACATGTCGCACCTCACCCCCGAGGAGAGACGCATCATAGAGGGTGTTTTAATGCGCCAAAAGGAGGAGGAGGAACAGGATCATGAGATTATGAGGTACGCGACTATAGACTATATGCTCATTATATTACATGTACTTTGCGAAAATTTTGCCTCGATGACGTATAGACACGTGGAAATTTTCCCTTTTTTCCCGAACTTCTTATAAAGAAATTTAAATAGAAATAATTATATGTGTGGTGTCTTATATTAAGTTTATTTATTATTTGTAAAGCAGCACATCGAAAAATAATACTGAATACCCGCAGAATATAAACTAATAGTAACATTATATTAATCAATTAACTAATTAGAATCAAGTAAATAATAGTTTAATCAAATAAATAACAGAAAAAAAGGATTACGAGCTAAGCGAGTTGTTTAATGTTAAATACTAAAAAATTGAATCTTTATAGAAATATTTTAATCTGTATCGGGTCATTCTCAATATGAAAAATTAAAATTAAAAGATTTATATAGAATGTAATGTTGATTAGTACATAATATTGATCATAAAATCGACAATTAAAACTGTAATTATAAGCGTACAAAAAGTATTAATTCGCTCTTAGAAACACTTTCGCTCATATTTTGTGGATAGTTAATATCCACGCAATCAATACTTCGAAAAAGATTGGAAAAGTTGTCAAATTTTGTGATACAAAATTAATAAAATTCACAGACAATGATAAAAATTGCTTGGCTTGTAGCATTGTATTAATGTTGTAACGTCCTACTCTCTCCAATGTAAGTGTTATGTATAACATGCATTATATTATATTTATATTGTTGGATAGGAAATTATAATATTGATATAATTTTACTGTTAGTTGTATTTTGCGAATAGTTATTGTGACATGAAGTCTATTGCGTATCTATTCCGAAATATACACAATATACGAATATTATTGTACTAAATGTATTATATGTAAAAAAAAAACACATAAGAGGTCAAGGAGTTAATTGATAACGTATAATCTCAAGATACGAAAGAGATAAAGATAATACAATGTATACAATAATAATTTTATTCATTTAATAATATTTAAAATGTTGCATCTGAGAAAAAATGGTAAATTGCTAACAATAAGCAATAAGTAATCAATAATAAATAATTAATAAGTAATTATATTATTTAACTAAATAGTGTAAACAATAATTGACATAGCTTTTCTTCATTTATGTCATTTAGTAAAACGTTAAATAACATTGAACTTGAAATATCATTATAACAAACTAAAAACTTTAACTTTTTTGCTCTTTCCAGTGGTAGTTAGGTACAATAATCACATCTTAAAGCGAGAATGTACGTTGAGGTTTTTTATTGCTATCATATAAGCGTGGCTCGCGCGTTGGATTCGAAACTATCGATGAAGTATTGTTTCACAAGCAGGACGCGCGAGCTTTCATACGGGTATTTAGGACTCTCTATTGCACCGGATATTGCCAGGCTGGTTAAATGCCTGTAATAACATTCACGTACCGTGATGCATGTGGCCAGTATTGTCCATCGCGCTTTCGGTAATTGTGCCATTTTTATTCCCATTGCCGCAAATAAAACCGTGAAATTGTATAACGCCAGATGAACACTATTGAGAGTACTGATATTTTACTGGAATAAAAAGTTGATATATCAGCATTAATGGGACATTTAAGCGGATATACGCAAATATCTTTCAGTTTCACGATTTCTAAATTTACAAGAAGTTATTTTTTTCAACATCAATATGTTGTGTTCAATATGTTAGAAATATATTTAATATTTTTAAAAATAATTTCAAACTTAGAAATAACTTGGATATTTGAATAAAGATTAAAATTAATTAATAGATATTTTTATTAAGTTCTATATTTATTCGTAATTTACTAGAATATTAATGTATTTAAAAGTGTGCATTACAAAGAGGATAACAACTTTAATTGTAATATAAATGAATATCTATTTTAACGTTATTGGATCAGTGATAACGTCAAGATCATGTCTCGAGTTTAGAAGTTATCAGAATTAGTAGATAAAAGATATTAATGATCATTTAAGATAAAAAGATATTAATGATCAGACCAGCGCAAAAGTTAGTGCAGAAGACGCGAAAAAAAAAAATTAAAAAGTGAGATGTCGTATGGTTTTTACCGCAATTGGCAGACACGGACGAAACGACAACCGATCGATTGACTAAAGGTATTTCTTGACCAACGGGTCTGCTCCGGATCGTTTCACCTATTTTCCCGGCTCACCTGCTCATTAGTCCTTGACCGCTTTACACCTACATCTTCCATTTATGTATCCATGGCCCCGCACATGCTCCCGATTACCGCGTCGACTCTCATCTCTTTTGTATCAAGCGGTCAAAAATAAAAATCGCTTATAATTGTCTTCGACATCTGCAAATATTCTCGCCCTTGTACCGCCTTCGCGACAAGGTTCTGCGTCTCAGGTGACTCGTGCATCGTGCGATCGACTCGTCGAAACGTGTTGGATGTAATGTGGACGTACATACAATCGATTGCGATCGGCCTCGCCGTATCGTGATGATAAAAATAAGGCGACCGATCTGTGCTCCGCTTATCACAGGAGGCGACGACTGGATCGGCGTGGCGACGGCGGTGTGCGTAATTGCGCGAACGGAGACCGACGTTCTATCTATGATGGCTAACAATAACTGTAAACGAAGAGGAGGAGAGGAAGGGAAAGGAAAAGAAAGAGAGAGGGAGGGGGAGAGGGAGTCCGGGCGTTGCGCAGTGAACAGGTTTTATTGATAGGTCGTCGCGACTGAGCGAAAAACGAGAACGTGAGAACGAAGAGAAAGAGTAATGAGGAAAGCGTGCTGTGCCATACCGATGCGCGCGAGATCATGTAATGTAGACGACAAGTACGTGTAGGGACACATGTAAAATGCAAGGCGACGAGCCTTGACGTGGCGTAGTAACGAGCTGCTGCAGCTGCATAGGGTATGCATAGGTCTATGCGACCATAACTCGTGGACGGGGTGTGAAAGCGTTTGGATTGGCACGGTAAATTCTTAGAGGGTGAAATACGCATCTTGCAGATAGCACGTATCCATCGGTGGTAAGGACTAAGGCAAGGAGGGAGGGATGGGTGATGAAGTGTAAATATCATTGAATAACGAAAATAGGCCGGACTTGCAAGAAAGTTAAGCCGATAATTACGCCTTTGCGTTAACTTGCCGTTTATCAGCATCTTCGATTTTAGAAAGAGTAAATAAAATTCTAAATTTCTGAAAGAAAGATAAATTACCCGTGGCTCCTCTGAAAAAAGACGATAAATGTGCATTTCGAAAGATCGGAAGTCGTTTTCTTTATCGAGCATTAACGTTTTATGGCCTTTGTTTTATTTTATAGATATCTATGATCGCACGAAGTATACGATATTTGTATGATTTTAAAACGCTACATTCCTTATGATATTTTTTTTGGTATGAATGCTTCTACATCAGGTCGTTATAGTAAAAGGATATTATTATTACAATTGTGATATTAATACATTAGGATAAAAACATAAAAGACAAATCCGCGCGAGAAAACGTATTATACATATTATAATGACAATTGTTGTCTTGGCAATTTAAATTGAGAATAAAATTTTCTTTTTGTTCAAGAATTAAATTAACAAGAAAGTTTAATTCTTTGCAACTCAAAAGTTTAATAAATGAATTATTATTATTATTATTTTATAAATATTTTTGTTTTATCGAAATTGATATTTGGAATCTATCTTAATGTAGAACATCGAAGATAGAAATCCAATTTCGTCACACGCTAGAAGCATAAGAAAGTTACACAAAATCACTGGGAATGTATCTATGATACTTCATCTATAAGCTTCTTTTTAATCCTTTCATGTCGACGGGAAAGCAGTTTCTTGCGTGTCGCGACCTTTCCACGATCGCTCGTAACACAGAAGTGAGAAAGTCTTGTGCGACTCTTTGTCGAGTGTGATCACCGTTGCGTGCGCGAGTCACTCGATTATCGGTAAAGTAATTAGAGAAATATAGGTATATAGATACGATGTAACTTCTCCCTCTCCCCTCCTTGTTGTAACACAATGCGCTGGCTTTTGTTCTATCGACAAACTCAAGATTTGGGTTACGGTGTCAGGATGCGTAGCGCGGCTATCTCCTTTATTTGACAATCGGTCAAGAAGATAAGGAGATTTAGTTTGTATAGCTTCTTGACTATAAGACTCATAATATCGATTCCAAAATTTCGTTCTACGACGTTTAGTCGATTTTTTCATAGTGTCGTATATTTCATATCGTACGTTTCTATTATCGGGGTAGAATCGGTACGTCACAATGCCAACAACCCCCGATTGAAGCTCGGCACTCTGATTCGCATACATAATCCAAGATATAAATCCTAAAAATGGCTGCAACGTGCCGTCAGAGTGCTCACCTATTCCTACTTGCAGCTACGACAGTAACTACGATTTATTTGCCGATCGAGCATCTTTCATATAAGTTTTGCATATTGCAAATGTATATGTATCTACACTTACGCGTGAAAATTTGGTGCATTGGCAAGTAGTATTTGATCTTGCTAATCGACGAGTAGATTTTTTTTTTTTAACATAATTTCTGTCATCAATCCGTCTATAAAAAAAGTATATATATCCTTGTGAGCCTTGTGACACTTATATACATACATTGACGGATTCAAAAACTTATCAAGTTTGTCAAATCACTTGTCAATCAGATTCACAAACTTAGCCGTTGGCACGTCGCAAGTGAAAATTTTTTTTTAAATATGAAAAGATAGAATATTAAATTATTATTAAAATTATTACATTGAAAAAATATTATTTAAATATATATAATTCATAAAATATTTTATTTTAAATTATGTTATATTCACAAATAA
>NW_017259187.1:1149932-1153790 GCF_001594045.1 Atta colombica
AATAAAGATTTAATAATTTTAACGGCTTTATTTTATATTTACGTGACGTAAACAAAAGTCCATAATTAAAGACTCTCGCTTAGTTTTTTTCTTTTTTTATCTCTCTTTCTCTTTTTGAAAAGGGAATGGATGTACAAACAGGGAAAAAGATCATACTGATTCTCTAATGAATAGAGAAACAGTTCTGTTTATCCGACTGCGGCTTGTGATATATTTAAAACGTACTGATGTCGCATCCATTATACAGGCGATGTTTATTTCATCTCTTCATGGTTCATTAATTTCACTTGCATTTTGCGAGAGCTCTTCGCGTAATTAGTCGTCAGATGGACATAAAGAACAAAAGATGCGATTATGGTTGGACAGGTACGAAATAAATGTGACCTTAAATGTAACTTCGTGTTTTTCAACGAACGATTGCGCTGCAATAACTGTCAACTAAAGCTTATAAATTTCATTTTTTTTTCCTCCGGCAACGTGACGTGCGTTGCGTTCAAATGGAAAGTTGATAAATAAATACTCTTACCACGCTTTTATATAAAAGCGATTGAGAGACCATTGCAACAACAATGTAAATTTTCTTGATTTGATTCGATAAGTGGTTTGGTTTTAATAATTTGCTACTTCTTTCTTTATTCATTAATTTATTATTCTAATTATGATATATATACAGAAAGAAAAAATAAACAAAGATTTACGCCCTTTAAAAAGTATTACAAAGTATTTGTTATTTAAATTTCTAGCAGTTTGTATTCTTTTCTTGAACAAATTTTAAAAATAGAGAAAAGAATTTCTTTAATTGAAATTAAATATTTGATTTAACCGACATTTGATCCGAATCTTTGTAAGAATATTATAGATAATATTGCGACGATATCGACGATAAATCTTGCACTTTGACAGAATCGTTGGCTTAATTTTGAGCGTGTGCAGGACACACACAGTTCTAAATTGGCTTAATGGAGGAGCAAGAATAGAATCGCAGTAATGGCGACGAAGACGAGAGTGACGTCGACCGTCGTCACATCGCATTTTCAGGGAGAGATTGCGACCGCTCGGTCGGAGACGCTTTCAAGACGCGATTTACGAAGTAGAAATAAGTCTAGGAGCAATCCGTTATCTTAAAGTTTGGTAGAACGGCGGAATCCACAAATGGTGGAATTAGGATTGACAAATTTAGCTGCCATCCTCGGGATGTGACTTTCATATCAAAAGTAGTAATTTTCTTAGCTTTACTGGTATGAATTCAGTTGGACACTGAATACGACGGTTGACGTATTGTTAATTTTCCATCGTTTATCCTGTAGACACTGATTATAACCATCGTTCTTCTTATACGACGTTGTCAGAAGTAATTCTACATGGAATCTAATGAACTGTAAGCCTTGGACTGTCAAGCCTTGGACTGTTAGACTATTAATTAAACATTAAATCTGTTTAAAAACATATTATAGAAGTGATAGAAATAGGATACATTCTTTTTATCTTATTTTCTTTTTTCTTGAAATAGAATATATTCATTTAGTTTTCTTTCATCCATGATCATACTTCTCTATAATTAATCGTAGGTGCTATAAAAATTATCAGTTTCCAATTTCTTAACAACTGACTCGTCGCCATTTGAGTCTAAAAAAAAATGAAACAAAAATGTGCAAAAAAAAAAGATTATAAAAGACACGCTCAGCTCTCCTAAGTTTCGTTTCTTCTTAACAATTTGCTTTTTTATTTGCAGACGAAAGCAAGATGAGGTGCAGACTCTCGAAGAAACAATACGGATGCGTTCGGAGAAACACAAAAAGGCCGGGGTTGAACTTAACGCCACATGTCACATATGCCTGAAAACCAAGTTTGCCGACGGTATCGGTCACATCTGCACCTATTGCAAAACTCGATGCTGCGCACGCTGCAGCGGAAAGGTCACTTTACGGTCAACCAAGGTAAGAGGGCATGAGAATGGAGTACGCGAATAAACGGCAAAGAATCGTGGGACCAGATTGATTGAGTTGTTGCGAGTATCTGTCCTGACATGCCACTTTTCTTTCCGTGTATTATATCGCCGCACTCGGCATACCGTGGAGAAACCTTTCGAAGGCCTCGGCATAAAAAGATCACACGGAAAATAAAAATAGAAAAATATCCATCGTGTTATGCATGGCGATCAAGTTGATATTAACGCATCTGATGTAAATAATGTACTCGTCTGATGTAAATAATGTGCCTCGTCGAATGATACATCTCGAGGGAGTACAGGATATAATAGGAATATAAATCATTTTAGCAAAACTAAAAAGAAAAAAAATACGTATAGATAGAAAAATTTTATTTTCTTATGCAAACAATTGCTAGTCGGAACATATCTATAAAGTGTGGAAAATAAACTTATCAGGCCCGCACTGTTCTTAGAGTGAACTTTTCATGAATATATAAATATACGGAGATAAAAAAAAGTATTGTCCTCTTGATTTTATCTTGAACTTTGGCGCAGTACTTTTTATTTGTCTTTTTATTTAGTTTGTTTTCTTAGCAAGTAAGTAGATAAGTAATAAAATCAACTCGAATTATCGAGTTTGCATTGTTTTCACGAGCAATTTATTAATCGATACTTTAATGAATAGCAGGATTTTCAAAATCATGATGGATTAAACGTAATTATACGGATATTTATTATTTCCTCTCTTATTATTTCCTTTTGAAAAATTTGACATTACTGCAATATACTTCTGCAAATTATATATTCTATTCTGCAAATTAGCTGTCGAAATATTTTTTTAATAGAATTTCTTTTTTCTATAGAATTTCTGTTCTTCTCACAGGACCTCGATAAGTATAAACGTGAACGGCAAGTCCCTCGTTTCCGTCACAGAAATATCGTAATTACCTCATTATGAGCGCATGTATTGTACTTCACGACGGCGGAGATAGTACAAGGAGATAACGCATGATTTAACGGTAGGAGAGAGGCAAGAAAGGAAAGGGTAAATTTAACAACGTTATCAAATCATGACGAAACGAGAGGGAAACACCAGACGGCAGTAATACGAGGGTCGGTAAATGTGTAAATTACCTGCCTGGAAATGATTAAGAGCAGACGCGTTGTAAAAGATAATAATCGATGCGTATCGTCCGGAGATATTTACCGGAATACATCAAAACAGTTGACTTATAGTGACACGTCGTCATCTTCATATCGGTACGTCAATTAACCCTTTATCGCGTATGGCCATGATATCCGTGGGCGTAATATCGTCATTAAAGAGCCATCACACGGATACTGTTTCTTAATTTACGTCGGGGAGTATATTGTTTTCTGTTCGCTTTTATACTCGCGTAATTTCGATTTTCCGGTTTTTTATCCACAGAAATGAAGGATTAACGACCAGTGGGGTGGGACGTAGCATGCAGCTTCAGAGAGCGCAGTGAATGCCGGCGGGTGCACTTTTAAAACTTCGCAATTATCCACGCCATTACATTCCGGGATCCGCAGAGATTTTCGCAAACAGAGAGACTAACGTTCGTCGAATTTGCACCGGTATACCGTTCTAACGCGATTATCTTGCGCAAATATTATTCTTATCTCCACATCGGGCTGGTTACGTTCCATCTTCGCGCGGTATTACAATATCGATTTACCATATTCGAATCGTAGTCTTTCCGCTGTAATCCTTGTGCTAATAAATATATAAAAGTAGCATACGGAGAAAGATTTTATAGGTTGTCGCGCGCAGTGTAATCATTAACCGTATTACTATTTATTATCGTGTCACAGCGCAAGAATGTGCGGTATGTTGCCATTTAAGTAGCCGTTGGAGGTTCCATGGGTATACTTATAGGCTCGTATAAGAGACGCTATAATATATA
>NW_017259187.1:1153890-1157685 GCF_001594045.1 Atta colombica
TCGATTATCGTGTCTTCTGGCTTTATTTAATGACCCAGTTTCATGATAGATAAATTGCGGATTTAATACAGTAATAATTACCGAAAGGAAATCTAGAGATTATTTTTGGGTACGCGCGCAAATTACACCATTCGCACGGCCGCTGTGTGTGATATTTCGCGCAGGACACCTCTTTATTGCGAACATGTAATAGCTTTTATCTTTCGCGAGAGCGTCGCTGCATCTTTCATCTCTTTCAGTGCCAGAGAGACAGAGAGCTCCATTTTCCGGATTATTAAAAGTAATCCGGGCGCTGATCAATGACGCGAGCGAGCGAGCGCGCCCGCGTAAAATTTAACGGCGCTCGGGCACGGAATGTCGGACGCACATAAACGTAGACATGGGGGGAGGGGGAATAGGTGAGGTAGGTGTTTTGTAGTAAACCTCCTCGTCACCCTCTCGCCGTCGCGGGTTGCACACGTGCGCGCACACTATACACGCACGCCTCCGTCATGGCCGCACGCAAGTA
The DNA here is from genome assembly GCF_001594045.1 of Atta colombica. NCBI lineage: Eukaryota > Metazoa > Arthropoda > Insecta > Hymenoptera > Formicidae > Atta > Atta colombica. Next base: position 1,154,399 of record NW_017259187.1, read on the forward strand.
CAATGACAAACGTCATCGTGAGCGTCGTTATATCATCGATCCACGCTCGCGAAACTATAAGGGCGGAAAACGAAGATGGCGGGGAAAGGGGGTTCTTTCTTCGTTCTAAATGAGTTCTCTTACTCCGTAACACGTCGCGTCGCATCGCATCTCGTCTCATCGCGTTGCGTCGCGTCGCGTCACGTCACGTCGCGTCGCACAGTCGCAGTCGGATCGTTTAATTGCGTCCCGTTGCGAAAACAACGAAATTACAGAGCTATCAAAATGTCTCGCTCGAAAGGAATCGATACCGACCGCTCGATTATACGCAACCCATTGGAATCGTGTGTCCCGATATGTCTGTACGTTGTCGTCGTCGCCGTCGTCAGCAGTTTTTCTTTCCTTCTGTCTCGTTCTTTTTTCCTCGTTCTCACAGTCTGAACGCTGCGTGGGAGCCTATGAATGGGGCGCGTCCCTGCGTGACGTCACTCGCCGCGCTGGTTCACGGAGGGAGTGCCGGGGATGGTTGGAGCGCGGGGACGTTGGAGGAGTGGGTGGCCGGGCGGACGGTGAGACGTTGGGTGATCTGCGAGGAAGGGTGGGACGGGAGGGGGAGGGGAGTACATGACGCAACATATTGATCTAAGTTTGGTAGAGAGGGTGCGTGGTAGAGAAGCACACGGAGGAGGGTGGTATATAAGGAGAGTGGAAGGAAAGGCGGAATAAAATATACGCTAAATATCCGTCAAATCTACGCTCTTCTGGGATTCCTCGATGCGCACAATTTTGTTCAAAGATTGTTTGTTGTTCTCCCGAGTTGCAGCGGCATCAGGAAGAAATGTATAGTTCGATGTTCTGATGCCGCGGCTACCGGTGGACGAAGATAGCAATTGCTTAGGGAATCGATAAGAAAATGGAGAAAGAAAATGAAAAAAAGTTAGCGGAATAACAAGATCTAGAACATTACGAACAACCGTTATGAACGCGATCTAGATCATGGATATACATCACGATTTGAAGATTGTCATCGAATTGCTAGACAGAAACAATGTCTATTGGAGAGCTGTGTCGAGTACTGGATTATTTCTTGAAATAAATTCTTCGAAACGGAATCGAGAAGCCTTGTTATTGCTTACGGGATTTATTTATAGAAGATTAGATCTTATTCATGAAACGCGCTGCAATATAAATTCTAACCATGTACTACAAGCGTACTTAATATGTTATACGTTACCTATTTTTATCAGTTTGCTTTATTTTTACAACTGAATTAATTTTACAATTATTTTTACAACTGAATTAATTTTTCAGAAAACAATTATTCGAGCTCGAATGCCGACTGAAATAATATTTTTTTCAATAAAATTATTTTCAATAAAATTATTATTTACATGTTTGGCTGTTTATTAGCTTCAAATTATTATGATCTTTCTAAGATGTTTACGAATATATATCAATATTATTAAATTGTTTGTCAATTTAATTTGTGATATTACTACTTTAGTTTTGTTAGGATTGTGTTTCAAGACTGAAAATTAAATTTTTTCGCACAATTTACAAAATTATATGAATATATAAATTTCCACTGAATTATTTAAGCATTAAAGATTCAGCTTGATTTAAGGCTTTTATTTGTTGTATTCACATTACGGTCTTAAAAAATACTTTATTTAATACATATAATTGATTTTATCGGTTGTTTAATATATAATTTACATATAATTGTATCTTTTACTGGCCGTAATCTGTAAGCATCGACCAATAGTCGATTATTTCTCTCTTATTCGACTGTAGTTGGTCAATTCTTACAGATAACGATATAAGTTAACAGATTACGGCCAATATAAACGCTCCTGAAGTGTCTCGTAGATACAGTAAAGGGCAAAAGCATTTCTGAATGAAGTGTGGTTTACGATATAATACTTAAATGGCGACGGGAATATACGTGGAAAGCGACGTCATAATAAAAATGTCGATGGTTAGAATACGCGACGTTTACGACCCATTCCGCGACCATTTTGTTTATCTATCCTTCGAGTTGCAGTTCTTCGCTGGAAATCAACTATATCGATATATATCCAATGATATATCTTGCAATTGAAACACGCATTCGCAGCACGAAATTAGTAGATCGAATACTTTATTATCGCACAAGTACAGTAATATAGCGAGAAATCGCCCTTGGGAGATTTTGTTCACCGGGAAGATTCGAGGTAGTTTGGGTGATATACGAGAATGCGCAGATGCAACGAGAACACGTGTAATGTTAAAATACCCGTCGACTTCTCCGCTTCATCGTTCTCCACAATCTGTATTATTGATTGCGGGCCATTCTCTAATTCCGATCGTCTCTATTTTTCATATCGCAGAATCGCGTAAATTGTGTGCTTTTGCACGGTCCTTTTCCTTTCTCGTTTTTCTATGCTGACATTGATGATAATGTGACTTAGAGAATTGTTTCTTTTTTTTTTTGTTAAAATAATTATATATTTCTACTTCCCCATTTTGAAATTATTTCGTAGACATCAAGGAAGAAAATGACTGTTTTTACAAAGTATTTTTTTATATAAAATGCACATTTACAAAATAATAAGAAATAATAAGAAATGTCTATTGCAAACATTAGTTTTTAGATTCATTAATATTAAAAAATGATTTGAAAAAATATGTTAAAAAGCAAATATTTATATTAATTTTTTTTAATGTCATTTCGACATTCAACAGCTCGTTCAGAACAAATTTTGCTACATTGTTTAAAAGAGTTGATGGTAAAATGTTATTTGTATATATTGTTTTATAGTTTCGCTATGTGATCGCTGCTTTCTTTCGCTCGAAAGTATCGGAACTAATATATATTGATATGTATTGCAGATCAATAAATATTCTGTTCGTTTACTTTTATAGTCTCTCAACGTTGCTATAGGATTTCGTTTCTTTTTTTTTTTTAACGAAGAAACTTGCTGCATCACGCGCGCAACGAAATGTTTCTTCGAGGGTGCTTGAATCCTTCATCTTCGATAAATTTTAAAAAGATTACAAACTACTTTAATATTAACAATGCATTAATCTATAAAAGTTTAGATATAGTACAACAATGCCTTTTTACTAGAATATTTCTCGTCGCTTTAGTAATTCAGAGCAACTGCATCTCACATCTCACACATTGGCGATCATAAACGAATTATAAGAGTTACGTGTGAAGTGATAATAAATATATGCGACTCTCGTAGCGCCTTAGGCACACACACACACACACACACACACACACACACACACACACACACACACACACACACACACACACACAC
>NW_017259187.1:1157785-1159946 GCF_001594045.1 Atta colombica
CACACGCACACACACACACACACACACACACATTCCCAATGAGGTATTAACGATTGAAAGTTCGCTAAGAACCCAGTACTTTGACTTACGGGTAGCATCTGTCGTTTCTCAACTGATGCTCTCCGTAGAGTAGCGACTTGGGAATACGATTCTCTCGTCCGCTCATTCTATATGTAGGACACCTGAAAAGTTCGCCGGACAAAGTCTAAGCCCTTGACTAATATGGATCTATGCTTCCTATCAGAAAGATGCAAAAGCGCAAAGGTCAAAGTCATTAGAAAGGAGCGAGTAGATAAAATTGCGTTTCGTAAACTTTCGAAATTCTCGCAATCTCCGTAAAACGGAGGACTTTTGAATTCTATGAATTTCGTGAATGAAGTTGCAATGATATAAACTCTTACTAACAAATTCTACTACTACCTATTAAATATTTTTATCTGTTTATACACATAGTGATATCGTAAAATTAATGATAAGTAGATATAGTGGAAAAAAAATCTTATTACATTTAGTAAAATTCAATCAAAAAAGTATAAATCAGACGCTTATAATTAATTCTATTAAACATTCATTACGATAAGCAGAATTTTTATTCATTATAAAAGAAAAAGCTTTGTTGCATTGATTGGAATACAAATCAGACACTTATATAGTTTCTAATTAAATCTATTAAATTTAAATTGAAATAATCAGAAATTGAATGATAATAATCAGAATTTTAATTTACACGAAGAAAAAAATCTTTACATTTCAGAAAAGCATATATATTAGATATTTATAGTTAAATCTACCATATTCAAATTGAGATAATCAAAAATTGAATGACGAAATCAAAATTCTGATTCATATAAAGAAAATATCACCTTACATTAATTGAAATTTTGAAAAAAAGTTGTTGCATTAATTTAAATTTTGATAGATTCAACTAGAAAGGTGTAAATCAAATATTTATATTTAAATTTATTAAATATTCTAAGCGAGACAATTGAAAATTTAATTACGATAATTAGAATTCAAATTTATATAATCAGAATTCCTTTGTTTATACTTCTTATTGGTAGAACCAGAACATTTTTTTCAATGTACTTATTGGTCTTATATATTAATCTGTCATTAATTTTGCATTATGTTAATTATACCAACGTGATTCATCATTGACGACTGATAGTGGCGTACACAATAATATCCCTTGACATATACAATTATCCGCTTAGAATCGATGATAGTATCATTTGAAACTCCACCGATCTTGTGTGTGCAAACTGATTCCTAAAACGAGAGCACTTGGTAATTGCGTCAACTTGCCTCAAAGGCTTGGTTATCATTTACGAAAGCCGAACTTGTGCACGTTCCCCACGTACTTCCTCCGTATTATATGCTCGAGCATGATTCCAGGTTAGTCTTCCGAAGTGCCCCAATACGATGCCTCGCTAGGGGGTGCATACGAAGTGAGTTCTACTTAGATTTGAAGGGCGATCTAAGGAACCCAATTGTCCCCCTTCAATCTTTAATGAGCTTTTAGTATGTTGTTCTCCAGACAAAAATAAGCGACACGTATTGTATTTTTTTATACATGCTCATACGCTCTTTAGAATTCAATTTTCGTTCAGAAAATTTTTTTCTATCTCTTACAGTTTCGACAATATCCGCTTCAAATGAGAAAAACCGATTTTCTTTTAAAGTGTTTCACCCCCTTAAAAGTGCGTATGGGCACGTATAAAAAAAATATTAGTTGTTTATTTTTGTCTGGAGAATAACATATTAAAAGCTCATTAAAATTAGAGAGGGATCCTTTCCTTGTAAGTATATGGATGTTGTTCTACATGTAAACGATTGTTGCATGAAATTCTTAGCAGTGTGCTTTCTGTTATCTTTTCCTACGTTTCTCTCATCCATCAGGTGGTTGCTGACAATAAAGAAGTCGGTTCTTTTGTTCCGTGACGATTCTCATAGAACTATTTTCTTTGAAAAACAATGCTTTATTCAAGAAAGCGGAAACTTCTTCAGATAAGACTTCAGATTCAGTTGATTTAGTTTCGGGTCCATTCCGAGTGATCAAAGAGGAAGGAAAAAACAGTGCAGTGTTGCGATATTACGAACATTGATTAATATATATATCTCATCTTAAATTATACTTTAATAATATTATATATATATGTAT
>NW_017259187.1:1160046-1166067 GCF_001594045.1 Atta colombica
ATTGTGCATCGCAAGCAAATTTTTTTTACTGTAAAATATAAAAAGATAGAATATTTGAATTATTTTTGAAGAAATATCATTTAAATATATAAATTATAAGACGTTTTAAAATTAAATTAACAAAAAGAGAATAATAATAATGAAATCTATCTATATTTCTTATATTTATAGAGGCTTCTTAAATTAAGAAATATTTTTATATTTGGAATAAAAATTGTGATTAAACATGTCAGAAATATTAAAAATATATGTAATAGTTTGCATATATTTAAAAAAAAAACTCTAAGAGAGGTTCTCTTGTGGATCCGCCAATGCAGCAAATTATTAAAATTTATTAAATAATTTTCTCTCTTTATCTTTTTCTCTTCTTCGAATAATATTGTAAGAGATAATTTGGTATACATGGGGTTTATATATTCAATCGCTCGCATCGATCACATTTTCCGAAGTCAAGACGGAATCACGTTGACTCGCTGTGGGCGAATATTACATGCCGTATATATCGTTGACGTCGTAGTGACTTATCGGATTGACTTGTACGAGCTTGTGTAGTATCGATCGTTCCTCATGCTCGAAGTATCGGGACGTGGACGTTGATGACGACGCCGGTTTGTCATCGCCGTTGCCATTGTCGGCCCCCGCTGCCGGTGGGACTGCGTACTTGGCGTCGTGATAAAGTAATCTGAATTAATTTGTCCCTAATTAATTAATGCAAATCACCGACGCGGATCAATCCGCCGAATTAATGATGATCATTTACACGGCACTGGACTCTTTCAAATCGTTGCACAGAATAGTGAAATAACTTAAGGATTTTCTTCCTTCCTTTCTTTTCTCCCTTTTTTTTCCAAGACTGACAGGTAGCTCATATGTATCACACATACGTAAAAAATATTTTCGGCGAACGAAAGACGCTGGCGAACGAAGGGAGATCGCGGGAAGAGGTTGAACTCTTAACATATTGCTGTCTAGGCAACTCAACGAAGTGTTCTTCAAATTTCTTCCCGTCCACATCTATCTTTGTTGCTGTGCTTCCTTTTTCACTCCTTTTCTCCGCATCTTTGTTATCCTCTTCTCATCTCCTCGTGGACTCTTCTTACAGGCGTGCTGTCAGTCTACATCGATGTTGCCGAGTACCTAGTTGAAAGGTACTCGCTGAAGCGTACGCGATCGTCGCACATACGTGCGACGTCGATTGTATTCGAAAAATTCGCCGGAAAATTCTTCTCGCGTCGTAGTTTGAGATAATAAGTTGAAGTGCGCATACACACGCGACTCGTTTTCTTTCATCGTTCTTTCCGTGCGTATTTCCTATAGCTTCCCTTTGAAATTCTCCTTTTTAATTCTAGAATGTTAAGCTCACGAAACGATATTGAAAGCTTTCCGATAATTCTTAAAAAAACATTTAACGATACGTGCGAATCAGGAGAAATGTGTCCAAGTATCTAAATGCCTTTGTATTCCTTCGTGAAAGGCATGGAACATAGCATCATGATAAATTTTTGATTGAATAATAGTTGCAGCAATTGTGTGTATATAATTTTCTGTAATTGCGAGGGAAACAATTTCATTGTTAATACAACTCGTACAAATTATATATTTTATGGATATATTCTGTTTAGCAATTTTATTAAGTGACTAATTTTACTCAACAGCTTTAAAAATTAATAGTCATTGTAGAAAGTTGTGTACATTTTTCAATCTATATAATAATGAAATAATTTTGTATATGCAATATTATTTCATTTAGGATTAAATAAGAAAAAAAAGTTATCATGCGAAAACGAATCCGACAGTCAATTGCATTTATTAAAAATATATATCACATGATATTAACTACTATTATAATAAAAATTTCATTCTTTAAGGCAAAGTTTGACATATGTACAGTGAATTCAATACTGATTGTGAATCACGTTCACTTCGCACGCAGTGTTCAGCACGAAGTAGGTTGACAGGCACTTATCTTCTTAGGTCTCAACGGATTCGTCATCAAACTAAAATAAAGTTTATACTTTGACATCAATTTTTAAATCTAAATTCTTATAATACAATAATAATTAAAGTTTTCTCCTTTCGTGTGTGGCTGTATTCTCGCAGAATAACGAAATCTTCAATTCTACATTATTTGACAGCGTCATTCCCATCATGATTTTCTCAATGTAACATGGGAATGGGCAGCAAAGTGTTATCGATGAGAGTTTGCATAGGCATTGTTTTGTAGTTTGCTATTAAACGCCATCCATCACTCTCTATCTTGATGAAATATTCTACTAGTTCCTATTCACAGTGCAAACTACTTGATTCGAGCGGTAGTTCGCTAATTATGAATCCTCATTATATCCAATACACAACAATTGCCTATAAGAATGCATATTATAAGTAATTTATTGAAACAATTAATCTTATACAAAATATGCCGCCTTAATTTGAGTCGCCGTCATTTTTTTGTTGTACACTAGAATATATTATGAAATGTTCTTCCATTTTGCAGATTTGTGTATCATTATTTTTAATAACTTGTCTTGTATTTAAAAACAAATTATTTAACTAATTATTTAACTAAATATATATCTAATGTAAATATATATCTTACACGAAGCTGCAAAAATATAATATCATAAAAAAGAATGTCGCATTTATTATAACAACACTATAAATTATGAATGCACATATATATATCTTCGTGAAACAAATTTGTAAGTTTGGAAACAATAATTTTTAATTTATTTATCTTATGTCATTTTATTTTATCGAAATGCGAATTAATATTTAAGACAAATTAATAAACATTTACAGAGAAAAATTTTTGTTCTAACAAAAATATATAAAAGAAGCAGGAGAATTACAACTACCTTTTAATCGTTTACGTATACTGGCAGATTAATTTTGTTACGCTTTTCATCTTTACGTTTGCATCTATTCAATTTAATTTAACATTACTCAGATTCACGTAGATTTGCATAAGAATATAACCCGAGGCAATGGCCCGATCCGGCGACAGAAACTTGGAGAGGAATTTCTCTCTGTAAAACCGACGAGATTTCAAACCTTGCAGAGCAGAACAGATACAATTGTTCTAAATACTTGTTTGTATTTATTTGATCTAGAATACACTTTTTAATTCTGTTTTATGCGGATCGCTCATAAAAATAACGCTCGAGCAAGGATAGTTGCGAAATAAGATATCTCACACGTTGTTTAGATTACTTTATAGTTTGCGTGTCTTTCGCTTCTATAATCAATCTCACGTCGCTTTATACATTCCAATTAGCTTGGTAACCGGTCGACTTCCTATAGGTAATTTCCTATTAATATCCTCGTCACTGGCCGCACGCGGTGACCTGGATCGATAAGTTTCAAGATACTTTCGCGCTTTGGAAAGATAAAATTTTTACGCACATTCGTTCCCTCGATGATTCTTAATAAAGTACATCATACAAGCGCACTACTTAGTCCCAAAAATATTCCCTCACAGTGTCGAGTTACAAATAGACGCTGCTCGCAGTATTTTTATCGTGACGTCAAAATGAGAACGCTACTTTTCTGATTGCAGGTGGTATGGATGTGCGTACTTTGCAAGAAGAAGCAAGAACTTCTTTCGAAGACCGGACAATGGATGACGAGGCCGGGCCTCGCCGTGGACAACGCGATGATGCGGCAAATGCAGGAAGACTTGCAGGTGGGTGGTCGTCAGGGACTCGCGGACCAAACTCGAGATAAAAGACCGAAACTCGAGAGGGCGCACAGCGCGGCTGAGAAAGAGAATTTGCCGTTATTACAGAGAAGCGGAAACTGTCCTCTCAGGAGACAGTACTCCCAGCAAGAGCAGGTAACGTTCTCCTCGCTCGCCCGATATTCTTGTCGGAACGCACTCTTTTATTTACAAGGCAGATATACTTTTGCGCACGTAAATGCTCGGATGCTCTTACATTCATAAATATTTAACGTTGCATCGTGATAAGTTCGCAATAATTCGCACATTTGATAGCTCCGCGATTTATTTATTTACGAACGGAAGGAAAGGTCGAAGCATTTCTGTCATAACCGAAGAGAATTATCAGCCCGCGCCCTCGCGATGTACGTGTATTGCATGTATATTGCACGGAGTACTTAGTGAGCCTCGTTCCTGTGGTTGTAGATTTCCGGTCGCCGGATGTCCACAAGCGACAGTGGGGTAGAAATGTCTGTTTCACCTCACGCGAGAACTTTACCGACACCCCACGTGGTTGGTTCTTACCCGATGCAACAAACTCCGAGGCATCCTGCAGTCTATCCTGACGACGATCCCAATTTATACCGAGGCGAACTTGATGGTTTGATGAAACAACATCCGCAAAACTATTCGAGACAACGATTGACTTATCAAGTAAGAAAATCGATAATTTCGAATCGGAATAATTCTGAATTGATAATTTCAACTCTTATGAAAATTATGATATATTTATATGTGCAACCGTATTAAATTCGGCGAGCTAATTTTATTTTCTTCCCTGGGAAAAAATATTTCATATATAATTATACTTATATAATTATATAAAATTATATATAAAATTATACATAATTAAATAAAAAATTGACATATTTTATCACACACATACACACATACACACACACACACACAATTATATATCATTATATATAAAATATGTCTATATATATAATATTTTTTCTCGGAGAAGCATGCAAATTTAATGAAGTAATATCTTTCACAATAGAATATAGTCTTCTTTATTAAATTTAAATTTAAATTTTATTTGTGTGAAAGTAATAATAAGTACAAATTAATAAAAAATAAAAGTATATTATTTTTCATATCATGCATTTATTTGACATAAAATTTTTAAATTTTAATTTTTTTTAATAAAAATACTGAATGAATTAACATTGACTATAGAGAATTAACTCAATTGAATACTTTAACAAATCTTTTTATTTTCAACAATAAGAATCTTTTTATTTTATAAAATTTATTACGGATCAATTAACGACAGTTGTATATAATACAAAAAAGTTGTAACTTGATTTGATTTGATAACCATATCGGATCGACCTGCTAAGTTTTATAACATATCAATTATTTAATGCAATGCAGGATCAGGGTACAGACCTCGGAATGACTTACGGCCAGACACCAATGGAGACTGGCTCCGTTCGTTCTGCAATGCATCCCTCGCAGCATTCGTTGCATCAGACGCAGGGCGGACGTTCTGCTCAACCTACGTCAACAGTGGGCGTCACGCAACAAAGAAGTTTCAGTAGCAGCGAGGAAGAGCGAAGCACACCGGAGTGCGCCAGTGACGAGCCGGACGAATCGGAGAAGGGTAAGTGAATTCTTCAATCTCAATATTTATCTCTGATTATATTCTCATCACTCGATATAAATTAACGAGATATTTCACATTTGATTGATATTATTCATGATATAAATTTTATTTGAATTCTTCGAAGAATTTTAATTCAGAATAAAAATATTTAAAAGTAGGCTGTTATTAAATTAAAATTAATTTATATATTGTATCATAAAGTAAAATTTGGATTAATTTAAATTAAGTAGTATATGATATATATAGTTCGCGTTTTTTAAATACATCTTTTGTCGAGTCTTTTTTTATCTATTTATATATTAATTTTTTGATTAATTGGTAACTTTACACATACCATAATTAAAATTTATATTACATTTATGTTATATTATATTTATGTTATATTTATTTATTTTTTACAAAAATGCTATTACTGATTACTGAAATGCTATGACTGAATTTAAAAAATCGCTAAATGGCCAAGATCGCCGAATTTATTTTTAAGTGTACGATGGAAACATCAGGTAATTGATAGGGCCAGCCTTATTTTTGAAAATCAATGCAGAAAGAAAGGCTAATCTTTCCGATAGATTTGATTTACGAAGAACATGCGTATTTCACGATTCTTATATACATAAGGCGGTTATAGAAAGTGTAATCGATCAATCTAATGCTTGTGTTTGATTGTAAGATAATACGTATATTTATATATAAT
>NW_017259187.1:1166167-1177045 GCF_001594045.1 Atta colombica
AATTAATTTAATAGACATATCAGACACAAAAAATTCAGTGACATATATAACTCTTCGTTCCGATAGTTTAAATTTTATTAAATTATTTCACGATTGCTATTAAGTGGAAAAAATAAGGAAATATTATGTGAATTAATTCTAGGTATAAATTTTACATTTGTTTAAAATATAATAAAAGCATAAAATCCTATCACATTTTAATTATGAAATATTTCAACGAAGGAATATATCAGTTGATTTATTCCTATAATTGGTTATCAAATAATAAATTTTACGCGCGTCTTCAGCAATATTTTGTCGTTGTATTTTTGTGGAGAATGTTCCACTCCTAAAAATTGGAGGAATGTGAGGGAACCATGTATACGATGTATAATATACGATCATAGTTGATTAAACGCGAGATCGGCGAACTGTGAATCGACTCATCCAGGTGCGCACCTGGGGTGAAGCTCTCTCTCTCTCTCTCTCTCTCTCTCTCTCTCTCTCTCTCTCTCTCTCTCTCTCTTGCAAAGTACAGAAATAAACTGTATTCTACCTAGTTCCACTATGCATCACTTTTTCCATATGATGAAGGTCGGATATGCTGCGTTTCTGCGATATTTCTGCGTCGATCATATAGAAGTCCTCATGCAAAATTCAACGTGCTTGAATTACCTTGAGTCATTTTGAATCATTGCATCTGTAACCATGATAACATAGATCGACAGCGTATATGAAATCTTGCGTAAAATTTCTTTCGGAGAGAATCAATCGATATAGATTTAGGATTAAGGGACACGTGTAACTGTTAGCCTCGTGCGAATTTCGTGGGCAAACGCGATGGCGATCGAAACGGAATCGCAACGAATAATACGACCGTAAATAATAATATTTAATAATTTCCATGCGAGTGTCTTTGTGTATGATAACGCATACGTGAAATACCACGTTATATAATTTGAAGCGCATGTATCGATTTTATAATGGCCAGCGTACTCGGTTTCCTTTCAGTCCTCTCAGCGATCTTTTCGCGGTCTGAATTTGATTAGCTATGTGTTCTTTTTTTTTCGATTGAGGGGGAGGATGGGAGCATTTTTAGTAATAAGGGATATCCACTCCTTTTAAATTCATCGACCGATACACCGTGTATCCCGCGTCGCGCCGGTGTATCCCGCGGGAATTCTCAGGTTCTGCCCTCCCGGTCTCGTCGTTGCATTGATCCTTGGCATCCTCTCGCTCCTCGCTCACCCACTCTTTCAACCCTCTTTTGCGCTCCGCTTCTCCCTCTCTCTTTCCTTCCCTTCCGCCCTTTCTCCCTTCGCCACGATCTTCCTATTTCCACTCTCATCCCTCTTCTTCCTTCTGGTACCTCGCTACGCCCACACGCTGGTCGTGACGTCACGCCGCCAGCACGTGGGCGAATTCAAACATCTGCCCCTTCTTCATTTTTGAATAGTCTTCGACCTCTAACCGGCCAGGACTTGAACAGAAAAAAGGCCCGCCAACTCAAAACTCTCGTTGACTCTCGTAGAATGATGATTATCTTGAAGATTATTCCTCCCTTCATCAGCTAAATTTACGAGTGCACTTTTAACTCTTCGTCTCGTTAGCGCGAATCGATTTATCATTCATCTCCTCTGATTTTGAAAGACAATTTTCTTCATTTCAAGGCATATACAATACCGGTACACAATAAAATTAAACATTTCCAAGGCTTCACTTTTAAAGTTAATTCGACCATAACTTCGAGCTCTGAGCAACGATGCATTTAAAAAAAAAAAAAAAGAAAAAACTGACATAGTTGGCGAAATGGGGTTACGAAATGTCATCGAGAGCACAATGAAGATCACGTGAACCCACACTAGTTTGCTACCCCTCCGCGTGACTCCGTTACTTATGAATAGAGGCTGGGAAAACTTTGACATTTTCCCTACTTCTGGCGAGCTGCGTACCGTACAATTGCGCTTTTCAAATCGACCGATGCGTCGCATTACATTTTTTTTCCTTTCTTTCTTCGCGACGCGTTTTACAGTGGTTCCGATGGGAGTTCACCCATGGGCTAATTTGTCCGCGCAACGTGCACCGACTATTTTCCATGATTGATCGTCCGCGTGACAAACGAGAGTACTGTACTCGCGATAACCGTAATTATATTAACGTTCGCAATAGCGTTTTGTGTACTGCAGCGGTTTTTTTTCTTGTATCACGTACCATGTGACACAGCAGGATCGAATCTTTTCGAGAAAGAAGGGGTTGGAAAATAGACAGTTTTGCGTATAAATTTAATCCGAAGATATTGCAATTTGACAGTCGGACGAATAAGGCTTTGATGCTTTATCTTTCTTTTTTTTTTTCTTTCTTTTTTTATATCGTGGAATCCTTGCTCACTCATAAATCTGATGCGACGCGCACATCGAAATTAGCTCCTACTATAGGAACCAAGGCATACTAAATCTATCGCGAAAAAAATAGATAGCCGGTACAATAAAAAAGAAATCGCGTAAGATTAAGTTGATCGTAATTGTATGCCTTAATTTTATACTTTAACGATATTGCACATGTTGCGTGCTATTCAAAACACACATTAAGTATGCGTGTCTTTTAATTCAATTAATACATGATGACGCGTTTGGGATTGATATGTATGAAGGGTGAAATGAAGGAAAGAGATCGTGAAGCGAAGTCCATAATATACTGTTCGTTATAAAAAATTAATGAAATTGCCTTCTCGCAAAAATTAAAATGATATCTCAGCAGAAGCGCAATGATTTATTACATGGGTTAGTTATGGATTCATGTAAATGTGTAAACATGTGGGCGCGGAGTGCATACGCATACCCGTGTCTATTGTATATCCGTCGATGCAAATAGTTAAAGCAACCTCCGCTAGATTTTGCAGAGTACATGGCTTTGATCCTCATACATCCCCCTGAGATACCTGTTTCTCCACATTTATTTTTGACACAGAAGGAGGCACTGTAGGCTGACTGTCTGTAAATAACGTGATATTTCCTCTTGGTCGCTGCGCGGATCGCTAGTTTGGGATAAACACGTAGGCCGGAATCAAGCGGTCGCTACTCTGCAGAAACTGACAATAGCAGACCACGCATATCAAAGACACGCATCGCGTCATGCCGTTATGACGCACGGCCTACCTTCAATAAAAATGCCAATAATAGCAATAATATAGACCGATAATGTCTATTTTTTTCCCTTCTATATTTTTTCGACGAAACGATGCAACGTAAACTGTATTCATTAACGTGCGAAAGCATGAGAACATGGAAAGAATGATTTTGAAATTTTATCTAAAATTGATTTTGAAATTTATCTAAAAATTTCTATCTAAATTTCTATCTAAAATTTTTATCTAAAAACTTATCTAAAAATTTAGCTAGATATGATCTGAAAATAATTATTTTGATGACCAACGAAATTATTTTCAGATTTGCATTTAATTAAATTTTTAACTATTTTGGCAAAACTATTCTTTCTGTAGTCTTGATATGTATATTAAATACTTTTATTACGAATATTATTGTATATATTACTATACATATATTATTTGAACGAAAGTCTAAAAATTACAAGATGAAAGAAGAAAGAGAACAATTGCATTGGATGATTGATTACACGCTCGATGGCGAGATTAATGGCCAGTTTCGCACATCCACAGTTAATTTCAATCTTAATTTAACCAATTTATTATGTCTTTTTGCGGTTTATTCTAAGGGATCATAGTATATAGAATTCACCGACGTGTAAAACTGGTCACGAAGCATCTGGCCGATCACACTTGAGATGAGATGAGGTGTATCTAGCCGAACATATTTCATTGAAAATTCTGATACACGGAGATGATCATTAAGTGTAGCAACATAATTGTAAGTTTAAGGTCGAGAAACAAAAAGTAATCATATGTGAGAATCGCTTTTAAACGCGTACGATGCGCGAGGGAAGCGGCGGGCTAGCTCGACGGTGGTGTTGTTGCTCCCATTCGTAGATGCACAATACAATTAGTGAATAGACAATTAGTTTGTAGAAGCGAGGTAAGTTACGTGTGCTCATATGTTATCTGGGCGATCGCCCGTTTTAATGGCGACCTGTAGAGAATCCGAATCTAAGGCGAGATATGTGTCTCTCTACGAAGACAGGGGGGGGGGGGGGAAAGGAGAAAGATCTTTCAATATTTAGGGTAAATTAATATTAGGGTAAATTAATTGCCATGAAAAATAATGTTTGTTGTAATCGATGTGACTGACAGTAATCCACTTCTTATCTAATTTCTAAATAATCTCTTCCACCATCCACATTCTCGCGCTACGTTTCTTAGCGTCGGAATCAAAATACATTAATGAAGATTTTCAGTCCGAGTTTCAATAGTCGCGCACCTGTGACGTGCGAAAACAATCTCAGATTGAATAATCCGCTTCTGACAACTTGCTGATAGCGCGATTTGATGCGATAGTAACACGCTTAAACGCCGTAATATCTAAAAATCTCCGCTCTCGCCGTTATCGATCATGCCTCACCGACGAGCGCGATGAGATAGCAAGCGGAGGTAAGTACTCAGGCATTTCGAGTTTACCCAATTTCGTTATCTTGGTAATGAGTCTTCGTCGGCGCGGTTTTTATCCATGCTTCTCGCGCGACCAAACTTCCGCAGCTCAGCAAAATTTTTTGCGAGAAATAGGAGCGTAAACGAGATACCGTCGCCACCGCCGCCGCCGTCGACGACGGCTACGATGTAAGAGTGGGCGTAAGGCGGCGCCAGGAACGGGGTGGTAAAATCTTGGAATGATTTATACGCGGTGAGTTGGTGTCATCTAACTTTTAAATTAAGATTCTCTGCACTTTTCTCCGACGCGTGACTTCGCGGTCCCTGTTTCCGTTCGCCGCAATGATCTGCTACTACCGTTCGCGTTCTGACCGCGCTTCATTTCTATTTATTATCTAACACGAGCATCTCCTTGGGCAGAAAATGCCACGCTCGCGTCGTCAGGTACCTGCGGATGCGTGACTATTCCGCCCACTTAAACGCACGCTTAAACGCCCATCGACAATCGTTTGTAGTCCCACATTCGTCTTTTATTCAGGCCGTTACTTTACGGATACGTGGCATAAAGCTTCACTCATTGGTTCACTCTTACCTCACAGTTTATCTCGGTTATGAATTTAGTGGAAATTAAATTCATGTTTGTCTACTGGCGGATCCAGAAATTTGTCAAAGAGAGGGCATTGGTGCTGCAAGCAAATTTTTTTTTAATCAAATATGAAAAGATAGACTATTAAATTATTATTTAAATTATTAAAAAAGTATTATTTAAATTTAAAGAAAAAAAAAACATTTTATTTAAAATTATGTTAACACAGAAGAATAATATAATGGAAATATTTTTCAGAAATATTTTTTAATTTAAGAAGTTCCTAGATACAAAAAAAATATAGAGTAATATTCATAGTCGATTCTTAAGGCCAATCAAAGGGCTGTATTAGCATCTTAAGATAATCTTCTCTTACTTAATATAAGAAAATCTTAAAATAAGAACAGACTGTGAATATGATCCTATTAGATATATTTTATATATCTAGAGATTTCCTAAATTAAAAAAATATTTTTAAAATATCAAAATTACAATTAAGCATTTTAGAAATATATATAATATTTTGCTATAAATATTCTCTCAAAAAAAAGGAGACTTCAAGGGGGAGGTCATAGTCATGGTCCCCCGTGGATTCGCCAGTGCGTTTGTCAGATGCCGAGCGTGAAATTTTCGTAGATGAATTCCGTTGTTACGCGTTTTTGGTCATCAATGAAGCTGCTTTTATCGTCTCTCATTATGTCGCAATGACACACGGATATCAAATGTTACCGCGTGGAACGCAGACATATAGGTATCGTTGAATGATATAAAGATGCTCTCTCGTGGCGATCATATTACCAATTTGTTAGTTTTACGAACCGCGAATCTCTTCTCTTTTTTTTATCGTGCTCTTCGCCTACATATTATACTGACAATACATATACAGCGAAACTTCTTCTCCCTAATGTCCCTTTTATACGCTCTCCGATCTAAAAATATTCTGCGATTTTTAATATTTAATCATGAATAAAATTAATGGTACATTTCTTTCAGCGAGTGAATTATCTACGAATAATGACTTTACGCAACACTGTCTGACGTCAAAGAATCATTCGCATCTCGTGATGATGTTCTCGTAGCATGGTTGTAAAATACCGTTTCGCGGTAAATTGAGAATCGTTGAATTGAGTGAAATGCTTTCGCATTTTTATTTTGTGCGATTTTTTTATTCACAGATGTTCAACAGCTCGTTGTACCTCGTTCGTATTTACCATTTAGTTTTTCTGTCTACCTGCGTCTGCGTCTTGTGTTTAAAAACACCGAGCACGAAATCTTGCACATATTCCCACATTTTCGGTACCCAATATATATATTTATATCTATATTTTATTATACTCTAGATATATATATATATATATATATATTTAACATAATATAATAAAATATATAATATATAATATATAAAAAATATATACACATAAAACCAGTTTATTTCTGATATAAATGAACCGCAGCGGACAAGCTTATTTCGATAATTATTTCGATAATTAGCAGTAAGTCAAACAGTATGTTGCAATGTGTAGTTAAAGGGAGATCGGCTTTTAGGGCAAAAGCCGCTGCCACTAGGGATGACTTCCAGGGGTACGCGGGAGAAGGCGGCAGACAGAATGAATCGGCAATTCCCCGCGGTACTTAATAATTTTATTACATAAAAATACAAAGCAAATCATCTTTCGCTATATATTAATCGCTACACATATATCTAATTGTATGTATACTTACATATACATATATATAATATGTATATCTGTGCGTATGCGTGTGCATGTGTGTGTACGTATCTGCCGAACGGTCGTGCGTATCAAATAGAAATTGATGCTGTTTCTCCTTCTGGTTTATCTGATTTTTGCTTGATAATGCATACATTATGTTACTTTTCTTCCTATTCTTTTACGTCCTTTTTGCACAGGATTTGATTACTTTTTTAAAAATTCAACCGTTTCGCTAATCCAACTTCAAGATTAAACTTCATTGAGGACATACCGTCCATACTTAATTGTGTTTAGGTTTCTTTTGAATTGTCTTGCACTTTGCAAAGAAAATTATCTTTCCACGCCCTCAGGGACACATTTATGTCAGAGTTTTCATGAAAATAATGCGAAGATACACACAGTTACATAGAGAAATAGTAAGTTTTTCTACGAGAAGATCCTCGTCTGTGACGTTATGCGATGCGACCGATCGGCAGAGAATTGTAATAGACTTTATTTGTTCTACTTTGGACGGCTATGAATCGTGCACAGGTATATTTTTATCTATACTTCACTCAAGAATATACGCGTACACACATACAACTCCCACAAATATCTCCGCATCTTAAAATCCTCCGTTCGCTCGCATATATACATCTGGATATACGCATAGACCCGTAGATACTTTTTATCAATTGATGACGCTGTAGCCAAAATTATATTTTTGAGATTGGGATTGGGTCTGTGTTTCATATATCTCACTTTCATTAAGTTTTCCAACATTCCTATCTTTGGCATCCGTACGATAAGCATCTAGATTTTCTTTAAACTTTAAAAGAATTTAACTTTAAGAGAAACTAAAGATAAGTTTTTTTTTTAGGAAAATCGAGGTTGCGTATTGTTTTCCAAATATTACAGATGTAATTCAATTTATATGAATGCGATCTTACGGAGGCCAAATTTGTATCTTCCGTCCATATAATAATTTTTCATGTCTTTTTGTGTCTCGCCCAATTTTTTGTGTAACGGATAAAAGTCTGTTATTTCTATCATTAAAATCCTGCTGTCCTAAGAAACAGAAAGTGTCTCAATGCAGAATTTTGGACATTTTTCCAAAAAAAAGAATTTGTAATTACCGTTATGCACGTACGCGCACACGTACACACACAACCACACGATCCCTGCACAAACGCATATAGTCATACCTTTTAGCGTCTTTCGCCAATTGTGTGACAGTCGTAGGCAAATTCAAACGTACCGGTTTTTTACTTAACGCTTTTCAGACGTCTATCGCACATTTATCAGG
This sequence comes from Atta colombica, assembly GCF_001594045.1. Taxonomy (NCBI): domain Eukaryota; kingdom Metazoa; phylum Arthropoda; class Insecta; order Hymenoptera; family Formicidae; genus Atta; species Atta colombica. The sequence goes on from NW_017259187.1 coordinate 1,174,288, forward strand.
GGCAACCTTGCACCGCTGCCTTATCTCGTTTCCGTTAGGTATATCGCTACACACAAAACGCACACACGAAGCTGATACGCGAAATCAAAGAGGAAGAAACACCGGACAGGACAGGACTAGGAATGCAGGGCATCGCAGGGAGATGTACTCGAGATAATAACAGGATAATCCCCGATTCAATGGTTTCGTTATCGGTACGTAAATCGACTCGATTGCCGAAAAATGAGACCCCGTGAAAGAATGGACAAGGACGCGTGCGCAGAGAGAAGATCTCAAAGAAAAATCGCGAGAAGATACGCTCTTTTCTCTCTAGGGAGGTGGGAGAGAGAAGCATAGTTAGAATTAAGGATTTACGATACATAAAAAAAAAAAGACAATTCGCGCACGCGCTTTTTCGTAAACGAGAGGAAAAGGAAACGAAGGAGAAAGAAAAAAAAACACGAAACGTTTTGGATCTACTGTAGGGAAGGGGTACTACCACGTGGGAGGTCCGAAATCGATGTCCAGTGGTGGGCGTAGGCACAACGGATTCCACAATGGGCACCACGGGTCGGGCGCGGGCATGACGGCCGTGGAGCATAACGGCCACCATCCACCGCGAGAGCCGCGAAAAGAAGAGAGCACTCTCGTCAGACGGAGTTTCCGAAGGTGTGGCGACGAGTGGCGGGCCGACAGTAGGAGGTGCGTTTCAAGGAGGCTGACGATCGTGCGCTGCTTTTTTTTTCATTTTTTCGCCGATCTTAATGAGCTTTCTACAATAAACTATTATTTAAGTTTTTAAGTCTTATAAGAAATTAATCAATCACAATCGAATGTGAGAAGGACAATCGATTATGATTGGTCAATATAGCTTAGAACTTAAAGCTTAGGTAATGATTGATGCTTGGTTTATTGCTTCAGTCTTAAGTCCTCCTCAAATCTTAAAATTCAGCCAATAAGGCTGCCAGTCTTAACTGAAATCTGTATTCTATTGGCTGAATTTTAGAATTTTAGGATTAAGACCGAAGCATAAATCAGGCATTATTGTAGAAAGTCTCTAAGGCTGAAGCACAGATTTCTTCATAACGCATAAAACATAAAGCATAAGAAAATCAAGTAATCAGAATCATCGATATTCATATAGTCGATTCTTATACTTAAGATTGTTTTAAGTACAATCTTAAGATGTCACGAACTGATTAGATAGCCATCTTAAGACATTAGTTAAGGTAATCTTGAAAGACTATGAAAGGAAAGAAGATAAGGTTATGGTTGGTTTATTTTCTTATACGTTATGTGTTATGCAAGACTGTGCTCCTGACGCGATAAAACGCGACGTATCGCAAACGAAAACGGAAAATGTTTAACGAATATCTCGCGGAATGTCTCCATCGCACAAGTTCGACGTCATGAAATGGTTATTTTTTTTTTAATTTACTGTAACACGGAAACGATACCGTTATTGATTAAGAATACGCGAAAATAACAATTATCTTTTACTTTTTTATTCTATAACTAAAAAATTATAAAATAATCATTTTACAGTTACATAATTTTTATAATTTAAAAGATCCTATATAAACATTGAGACATTGAATATAAATATATAGTATCTATTATTGAAACTATGATGTAATCCTACGCGCTTTACTTGAAAAATTTTATGGATGAATGAACTTTTACGATTGGGGATTTTTATCATTACACTTTACAAAATCGCGTTAATTGAAGATATCGAAAAAACAATGTTCTAATCGGGATACATAACATAAGCCGATATCATATATGTAAGTTGTGTTATCGTGGCGGATCACACTTCGAGCTCGATCACTCGGTCGGATCAAATCGTGAAATCGGAATCGCGGCGACTTAATACGACAAGACAAACACGCACACACAGGCACCAACCACTTATCGTTCTCGTGTCTCTGTGTGTATGTGGCGTGTCCATCAGGTTCACGGAGAGAAGGGGGAAAAAGACAGTGCGTTTTGACGGTGGGACCAATGTCGGCGGCCCTCAGGAGGAGGAATGGTCTTGGGAGGCCGATCGGCAGGGTAGTCAAGACAGCGCGACCAAAGACTCCGGGATAGACACTTCTAGCACCTTCACGAGCAGTGAAGACAGCAACAGGGGCGATCTGCCCAAGGTACGAGGCCAGGTTACAAACGAGTAACGTCAACCGGCTCGAAAAAAAATAAATAAATAAAATAAAAAGAAAAAGAAAATAACTTTAGAGAACGCTTCTCGAGTTGTAGCGAATTGTAGATCGGAGTCGATCTGTCATGTAGAAAACGGAGTCCTACACACGCGCGTGGATAGACAAGAGTTTAGGAACAAATCGTATTCGCCGGTGAATCGAGTAAAAGGGGTTTTTTCAGCAGCGCTTTTTGTTACGATCGCGCCCGATCGGGAATGAAAACGGTACTTCATCTCGGTAATGATTACTCTCCTCCGCGTGCGATCTCCAGGCGCTAATCGCGGCGGATCCAAAATGGAATACGTCGTCCAAAGTGGAATTACGATTGTTTTTCTTTCTCGCTCCTAGCTTCGATAGAATAGCGGAAAGGTGCATTGGAGAGGTGGCTTGCTAATTGATGTAATTAGCGCGCAGCACTTGTAATTAGTTACTTTCGGATTACAATATGTACCGTGTGCCAGGAGAGCCGAAGTTTCAGGGAGTGAAGAATTGCGCAATTGGTTGCGCTGAGACCATTGATACCGATCGATGTGTGAACTGAAAGAGACAGAGAGAAAGCTCTATATATATATATATATATG
>NW_017259187.1:1177145-1208318 GCF_001594045.1 Atta colombica
TTCATCCCATCTGTGCTGACAAGCAGAGAGAACCTCTTTTGCTCGATTAACCTTAAACTTCGTGCTTAAAGGCTTGTGTGCTTGTATTCGTTTCGAGGTTCGTTTGTATGATTTGTATCGGCTTTCTTTGTACAACTTACAGTATTGACATAAAATTCAAGCTTATTTGGAGTCCCAAAAAGCTGAAGTCACGGAATATCGTTCACTTTCAACTTTTAAATTGACTTATTATCAAATAACCGATTATGCTATTGGTTTATGCACTGGTTTATGCACATATTGATGTAATTAGTAAAAAGACAAAAATTTTTTTACTGATTATCATCCATAGTATTCTGTGAATTCAAAAGTTTTAAGTAGAAAATTATCTTCTGTACAATTCTCTTGCGTCAGGCTTCTTTCGATTCCATTTCATCGTGCCTCTTTTACCTAAAATCTGCTGTAATTTTCTTCGAGTTTCGCAATGACATAGATTTAATAGCGACGGAGAAGATTTATGTACTTTTAAATAATGAATATAATTTCTGACATTCATTTCTCTTTTACGCCATTTCCAAATTAAGATATGGTCGCCCAATTAAGTTTTCATGAGTTACATTTAATGTATAAGAAATTGCAGATAATCGATTCAGTATTCGGCATGTAAACTGTCCTAGAAATATGTATCTAGAGAGAGACAAAAAATGCTTGATGTTATTATACATAAAGCTCATTTTGCTATTTTTATTCATCAATATAATATAAATATATGCGTCTGTGTGTTTGATTAATAGTGTGGAAATAAAACATTCTGTGTAAACGAATCAATTAAATAACGAAAAATGGATAATAAGCACGATTTGATCATTGATTATTGTATATCTTCTTCTATTAAAAAAAAATTTAGAAAAATTTTATCGAGATCTAAAACGAAATAAAATTATATAGACAGTTATAAATACTTCATGAAGATTATTTTCGATTTGATATCTATTTTTGTCGAAATTAGCAGAAAATAACATTGATCGATGCTTTCAATTCTTCAAATGGAGAAGGAACACGATAACGATATAAAACTTAATTTCTTTGCAATTATTGACAAATAAATAAAGATTTATTTATCGTTTTGAAAGTAAATTATTTAAACGTTAAGAAACGTTAAGAAAATTAAATAAGTATTAGACATTAGATTAACTAATTATAGAATATCCAGAAATATTTTACGACTGCAATTCTAGATTTAAGTATTTTTACAAATTCGTACAAAGTTTCTGTACGAATGGATGAAATATTGCGTGCACTGCTTATTGTTTGATAGATTAAGAAGATAGGCTACAGGGATCGCGGTCCAATTATACGAAGCAAATAATCAAGATTAAATTCCCTGGATAAACAGTCGATAATCGGATAATTTATCTGGCAACGACTTACATATCTCTTGAAGCAACTCGATCGGGATCAATCTTTTTCACTTCTATTTTCCAAACAAGTCACGTAACTCGAGACTTGCTTCTATTTTCTCAGAGGCAAAAGTGGAAACTGATTGCGATGCGTGAAGGTAAAAACGAGGAAATTAAACACTATTGAGCGCGATTGATTCTACTGACTTTCGAATAAATCGAAGGAGGAAGGTATGAGACTTGATGCGGGAATTAATTTGTGCAATTACATCCGATCGATAATTGTGTCGCGTCCTGACAGATGCAGATCTTATTCAATAAAAATGCATTGCGATTATATCTTTGTTAACTGTGTATTTTAGTGACTTAGAAAATTTCACGTGATTCTTTCGCGAGGCAAGTTACATCTAAAATGATCCAATTAAAGGATTGGCAAAGTTGCCAGTTCTCGAAAGAAAAACGTATCTGTTTCATAATTAATGAAATTGGATCGCGGCCAAAGGATATCGCAACTGATGACTTGACAACCTCGTTAGTTGTCGTCGATCAGTTCTGAGCAAAGAGTTTTTTAATATCTCTTCAATTATTACGATTTCGATTATATTACTATTGTATTATAATACTATTGAAAGAAGTTTGTATAATACTATTGTTTAATCACGAACAACATGCTTAATTGTCTTCTGGTATTTAATCTTGCTAAGCATTGCGTTTCGAATATTATCTGACAAGAAGTTTTTTCAACTTGCATTGCAACATGATCATAAACATTATTATTACAATGATTAAAATTACTTTTTAAATATTTTACTGGCGTAAAAGTAGAAATGGATTATAAAATGATTGAATCTATTAAAAAATTTCAGAAATTTGAGCTTTCAAGAATATACGATTGATTATGTAGATTTTACTTTTTAATTTTTCAGTAATGTCTAGTATTGCTATTGTTAAATCCGCTATAATAAAAAAATATAAAAATTTTATGAATAAAAATTTGAGTTAAAATCCTGTCTAAGACTTCGGGTTTTCTATGAATCTCGTATTAGATATTGAGAAGCTCAACATTTGATAGGACAGAAGCCAAAAAGAGGCGAACCCCTTTCCCTAAAGTAGATCCACCTGGTGAATCGTGTCGTTCTCAGATAGAAATACATCACGCTCAGGATTTTTACGCATATTGACGACCACGCAGTGTTATTTGCATGTCTGCAATACATGTATATCTATAATTTTTTCTAAGTTTTCCGGGGATCTTTGGACATTAAAAAATGAGACAGGTGCGAGATGCATGCCGAGATGGAATGCCTAGGTATTGTAATATTTGCTAATCACGCATGTAGCGCATGAAGCAATGGTTATTATTCGCTTTTATATGTTTCATGTTACAACAGCATGGGTTGTTTGTTGTTCTAAATTTTCCGACGTGCCTAGATCGTCGAAAATCATAAAGACCACTTTTTTTGTTGAGAGGATAGCGAAAGATTTCGTGAAAGTTAAAAACATGAAGCTTTTACTTGTTAGAAACAATTTATTTAAAATAGTCAATTAAAGTTGTTTCTATTTTCTAATTAATTATATTGTTCTTTTTTATATATCGACACAGCTCGTATCCTCTCAAAATTTATGCTAGTTTCAAAATTGTATATTTGTATCTTACAACATTTTTTAACCTCAAATAGTGCAAGAAAAATGTGTTGCAAGACGCAAAGCATTTCTCAATAGTATTTGATGTGTGTTACAATTGTTTTCTATTAGTTGTGTTTTAATTAGTAAATATAGATCAATAAAATGGAAATACGTCAGGATACTGGAAATCGATGAAATTATACAAGTTTTTTATAAACATAAATGAGTTTCTAGAATATGATTTGTAATTAATTATTTTTACAATAAAATAGTATATTTCATAATTATATTAAGTCATACTGGTTATTAATTAATGTCACATAAAATATCTCAGATTTTATTAAATTTTCTTATGTAAGCTCAGACCAGAATCCGGACTATCATTCCATATGTATAGTTAATGGTTTATGAAGGTATAACACTCATTATCAGTAAAGAAATACTATCCGCGCTCCGTAGCATCCATTATCCTGGCAAGCGAGTGAGGACGGTCAGAAGATCATCGGCCACATGGTTTTACGAAAATCGGCCGGCTCCGGAAGCTGTAGTAGTATACTCGGACTAAAAGTTGTCGGTGGCAAACTATTAGAAGATGGTTCCATGGGCGCTCTGATCGAGAAAGTGAAAAAGGGTAGCACGGCGGATGTAGAAGGTCAACTTAGACCCGGTAAGATTATAAAGTTCGGATCAAGCAATTCGGAGAATTTTTTAATCATCCGAGTCTTATCTATTTACGATGAAATTATAATAATACGTGATGATAAACTTTATTACGAAATATACTTACTATAAATTGCAAAATTTTTATCGCTCTGCTTCAAAAAAATCATAATCGGAAATTGATTATTAGTTTTGCATTAATTAATAAATTTTGTAATCCGTACTTTCAACTTTGATGCTTTGAAAGCGCACGGTTTATCGACAGCACTCGTAACAATCGCGAACAAACCGTTTCCATTCCCACGACCGTCCATAAGAACGAATCGACGCTCGATCCCTTGCGGCTGTTTCAGGTGACGAGGTGATCGCATGGAATGGAAGGTCCCTTCAAGGCAAAAGCTTCCGGGAGGTTTACGACATCATCGCCGAATCGAGGTTGGAGCCACAGATTGAGCTCATAGTTGAGAGAAAGTTGTCGACAACGGGCATGGCGCCTGCAGGACCGGGCCCATCGACGCCCATGACGTCCAGGAGAATCGTTGCTCAGAGTCAGTGGAGACAGAAACATGAAACCATCTCTGGACCTCCGACGCCGCATCACAAAGGTGACTATACACAGAGCACGTTTCGTTTCCGGCCGTCTTTCGACTTGATTTCGCTTCTATGTATCACAAATGTCGTGATCTAGATTATTCTATCATCGACTCGTTTCGCTCGAACTCGGAATATACTTGTAACATATTTTTTTTTATAAAACTCTAAATATACTTATTATCAATTTGATATAATATAGTAGTCTTGCATGTGGGCTTTTAGTACCGAGCATTATTCTAATAAACATTTTAATAAGCATTACAAGAAATTATATATATAAAATTATATATACCCGCAGAACACAAACAGTAACATTACATTAATGTTATAATTTTCTACTCAATAGTGTGTTATATTACTATTATATTTATACTATTATATTGAATAAGAAATTATAACATTGTTGTAATGTTATTGTTTGTATTCTGCAGGTATATACACAAATGATAATTACACAATTAAAAGGGATGAAATCGTTTTAGGTAGATCGGCTTTCATTCTTCTCAGGATGTCAATTTGGATGTAGCAATAAAAAGTTAGAAAAGAGTATATTAGGAAGATGTATTAAACTGTATGTTTTAAACTGAATGTGATTATTATAGAATCAGAAGTATTTTGTTTGAAATGCATTTACATCTTCCTCTTAGTTGATCAAAGAAAATATTAACGTAGTTTGTTTCATTCATCATCAAAAAAAATTTTTCCTTAAAAATCTTTTTGTACTATTTACTAGGTAAGCTTTATAGGGAAGATGAACAATAAGAAAATCAGCACAAATTAAAAACAGACGGAAGAATTGAAAATTAATTATTTTGATTAATAAAATATTTAATAATTAAATCTCATTATATTATTAAAACAGTGCACTGTGCCTCTCGTTGTTAACACTGCGTTACATATCGCATAAGTATATGTATTAAGCATATGAAAAATAACATTATGCTACGAATTACATTTTTCGCATTTCAGGTCTTAAGAAATGCTTACTATGGGGTAGGCCTCAGACAACTTTCTTTAAATCATTTTCTATTAATCAGTGTTTCTTGCCTGTATCATTAGCCTTTTATCTCCGTTATCGACCACCGTTTCGTGAGATTTTTGCCTTCAAATCTCAACAAACGGGACCGGAATCATGATTTCGATGCTACGACAAGACGTATGACGAAGCAACGAAGATTGATTTACTATTTATTCTGCCTTGAGTATCTGCCGTCGATGTTTAACGTAGATGTAGATCGTAGTGCTAATGCACCCCTCCTCCTCCCTTCGTTAAAAGAGCACCGTTGTATAGGTATAGTCTTATGGGAGCAACAACTATTATATATTATATGTATTATACAAGATATAAAGATACCGATATATAATATATAAATCCTTCATATCGTGCTTCCTTTCTACTTATAACAAATCACGAGTATCTCGTGTAATCCTTATGGATAAGTGTAATTTGCTGTATTCACTATTGTCTATTATCTCCACTACATATCGATCTAACATTATTATCATAATAACTCCCCTTATTCCTTTCGTGGCTCGTTGTCACGGATTTCCGTGATTGTGAGAACCCGTGCATGCGGACTCCACTTCTACGAAAGACGTGGGTGTTTCCAGAACTGTTCAGAAATAGTTTATCGATTTTGCAACATCCCTAGGGGTTCGATGACGTTGTGAGATAGAATTTGGTTTTCGCATCTATAATTTCACACACTCAAGTATCCGATCGACGCAGAGATTTCTCGAATAGACATCTAATAGACATCTCAATCTTTCAAACATTATTTTGGACGTCTTGAGGATACATTTTCAATCTTTCTGTCGTTTGAGTATTTATCTAATACATATCGTATGAACACGAATATTAACATATTCATTGCCAATAAATGTGAGTGCCAGTGATCGGTTGGCAATGAATGTGTTAGCGCAATGAAAGCATGAGAGTTTGTTCATTCATTGGATCACTCGAATTTCTTCTTCTTCTTCATTTACCGTCGTCTCTTACTTCTATTCGTTACCTTCCTCATAACGAATCTCGCGCGTACCTTCTCTTCACGTGAATCGCTGCAAGATCGTAGATACGGAAAGTTATATCCTAGTCGAAGCTGCACGATCACTTGCAGAATTGTACGACGCGAGGCGTGAGAAACCCTCGGTTTTAGTGACGTCGCCGGGCTCGCCGGACCTGTACGCCCAAGGACGCAGTCGACACTCCCGAAATCCGACTGGAAATGCGAACGTGGGCGGCAGCATCCAGGTAAAGCTGGGCTTCGATCCCGTGGGACTTCAGCTGATCGTCACGATAATATGCGCCGCGGGACTCACTCCAAAGAGCAACGGCCAACCTAGAAACCCTTATGCCAAAGTTTTTCTGCTTCCTGACAAAAGGTAAGTGAATTTTACTGAATATTATTCTCTTATAGTATTCGATGATAATACATTTCAATTGAAAATTTCGAAGAAATGCGCGTAATACCTGTGCTCCGATATTCATAATTTGAGTAACGAAGCATGTACAGATAATTCAATCAAATACCATGAAAACTCAACTAAATACATTAAAAAATATACATTTAAAAAATATTATTTGATGTATATACGTATGTATTAACATTATAATTTTGTTTTACATGAAAAGGAACGGTTTTGCTGAAGTATCTAAAAATTTTTAACTATGTAGGTCTGAAAATAATTTTGTTGGGGATTATCAAAATTATGTAGGATGCTCAAGCTGGTTGATAGAAACTTTGTTGAAACTTTTTGCAGCATTGCTCATCATGTTTGGGTCTTCTGCATAATTATTTTGATGGTCCAACAAAATTATTTTTAGGTCTGTACTTACCTAAATTTTTTAGATATTTTATCAAATAAAAATTGTTCTTTGCAAAGATTTGCAAAATTTTAACAATGATTATTCAGTTTGTGACCTATTTCATTCTAATTTAATTACTACTTCCTACTAGTATTTTATACATTCTTTTTTTAAATGTCATTATAGCGAAAAATCGAAACGACGTACGAAGACTGTGGCAAACACGAACGATCCCAGATGGAATCAGACTTTCGTTTATAATGGAGTCAGACGTTCGGACCTGAGGAAGAGAGCACTGGAGATTACGGTGTGGGACTACGCTAGATACGAGGCGAACGATTTCCTCGGCGAGGCTGTCCTGGAATTGGCAGTATGTCTCCTGGACGAAGAACCAGAATGGCATTCTCTGACCGCTCACGGAGAACACCGGCACGTTAGGTATGACTCGCACTCGCGGATGCTAGTAGTTCCAATGCCAATGCTAAAAGCGATCAAATAAATGCCTCGCATCAATACGAATCCCTTACGGAATGTTTGACAATGTTCCTACGTCATATCTCTCTCTGCGTTTAATGTGACATTGTACAATGTCTCTTATGTCTCAGAAATCTTTATTCTACAAATTCATTCTGTCTATATTCTTTTGTTTCTAAACAAATAGAGATAAATTTAATATTGCGACAAAACGGGAGTGACTACTACCGCTAAGACTATTAACTATTTTTACTCTTCAGGCATTACCAAGATGATGACATGATAGATTGTCATCTTAGTCCGCCATCGACCACCTCGAGATTAAGTGACTCCGACACCTCGGAGTGCGACATTACGGATTGCGACGTGTCTAGAGAACAGAGGAGAACGGCTGACGGTGCCAGCATAAGCAGTATTGGCAGTTCCTCTAGGTAAGACTATTTCTTAAAAATCTCTGTAATATATATAAATCTCTTGGTCTAACGAAAGAGAGTATATTGAAACCGTCGGAAAAAAATCGTTTAATTCAACTAGCTTAGAATGTCTCCGTTAAATATTGCATAAATCCGTCACACGCAAATCGAAACGTTTGTGCGAGAATCATAAGATATCGAATAGAGATAAGTCTATATTTTATACATTATTGAAAATTAAATGCGACATCTCAATGAATTTAGCATACTTGATGGGTAGGAATTACGATATTAATCTAACAGAGTTGCTGTCCCCGACAGACTTCGTAACTATTATCGTTATATTGCGTAACAATTATTCTCGTGTTGCGATCTTTATTATACAAAAAAACGTTATTTCAGTGTATGATACAGAATATTTTTCTGCAAGAATTTCTTCCTTTAATATCCGACCGTTAAAATTGGACGTTTATCGAATCTATGCAATTAGAGAGAACTTTACGTGGCTTAAAATAAATACACGATAAAAAAGTCTTCATTAATTTTTTTTTACTCTTTTGCCCTCTTTTTACCAATCATTTGTCATAAAGTTATTGTAGAGAGTTGTTTCTTTTAATAATATGAAAATAGTTTCCGTAAAGTTTTGGAAGCGGTTCCAATACTGAGTTCTGATTTGCTTTCTTTCTTACACGACTAAAATGTAAGCTAAGTGCAGAGAGAAAATAGAGACAAGTACGAATATATAAAATAAATGATAGCTAACGGAAGCTTGAAAAAAGATAAGATTCGAGCGGGAGGGGTCAATCGAAAGAAAGAGAGAGGGTAAAAGCTAAGTTATAAAACTGGGCAACAAGCCAATTGACATAGCAGTTGTCTCGCGACCGTTGCTAGCTCCGGAAGTCAGCCTGAAACTCGTATCTATATTAATACTTCAGTGACAATATCCGATTATTATTCTTGAGTGTAAAGTAATTTTTATGTCGAAGCTTTCGAGTCTCTACTTATGTGCGAAAGAAACAATAGTGCACGTCAAAAGAGAATGAAAATAAGAATACAACTGTTTAAAGAGTTAATTTATAACAATAATGAATTCATTCGAAATCGCACAGTTGCTAAATTAACGGATCTCAGAGAAGAAAGTTAAATACACAATAATTTATTGCTGCTGTAATAATTTATTCAGTTACGAAAATATGAAGTCTGTAAAATCTGCGTTGACGTGAATTAATTATCAACGACAACGAAATTTATTATGTAACAAAATTCGTGATATGCATATGCGTATTTATAATTATAATTCTCATATATAATTCCCTGTAATTCCCTTTAGCAAGTAAACTTTTTAAAATTGTTTCAATGTCAACACACGTCTTGCTCTCGCTTTAAAGATAGCTTGCCCATAAATTTTTTCATCGACGATACATGCGGCAAATCGAATCAATGTAGCGAATTCAATGAACACGTAGGCTATCTTCAATAGGCTTGGCAGGTAGAGTGGCAGAGATGAGGATAAGCCGAGATACTATCCGGCATCACTCTGCACTTTTTTTTATATCATACAGCTTCGATCTGCAAAGCGAACGCTTCTAAGCGCGCATTAGCCTGTAAAAGCTTTCTCCGAATAATTGAAACATTCCAGTCTGCTTTGAGAGCAGCGGACATCCTACGCATATTTAAACAACCTTCAATATTCGTTTAATGACATTATTCGAAAGGGTTTCGCCAGTTATATTAACATATTCATCGTCAAATCAAGCCGGCAGCTAATACAATGAACAATTGTATCTGCGTCTACGTTTTAATAAAATATATTTTATTATAATTCTGCGCAGATGTTATTATATTTAATGGCGAACTACGAATAGCTTTTCTGACGAGCTTATCACACGAGAATTACAAAAAAATTTATTTCCATAATATTATACAAATTCTATACCATTTTTTTCATGTCTTCGCGATATCCTAAAAATATTGATAGAGTTAAAAAATATTACATTGAAAAAATAGTCTGGTTGCATTAATTGGAATTCAGTTTAAAAATGGACAAAGAATTTTCTAATTCGATCTATTATAATTCCAATTGAGATAACCAGAATTCCGATAGATATGATCAGACTTTTCTAATTCGCCCATTTTCAATCAGAAAATTTTTTTTTAGCATATGCATCTATAAAAATCCATACTTGGACATATTTTAAATTGATACATTTAATGTGGACAAAATGTTTCGTGTTAAAAATATATGATTTATGAAGAGATAAAAAAATTAGACAATGACGCGTCGGCCGCGGCCGCGCCATCGCCCATTGATTTTAATTTTAATCGTGTGCTTTGTGATTTATTTTTTAGGTTTCATAATATGCCGTCAAATTATAAGCGGTACGGCCATTACAATTTATATCTTATCTTTCACGAATCACGCAGTCACACGTCTTGCATCCTCACCGCTAGGTTCTGTATTGCGCGTAGATCAGTCAGTTAGTCATGCCGACAAGCCGGAGATTATAGGGACATGACAACGGGACGTGTACTGACGTGATCATATAGCTAATTTAATTTAAGAACGGACAACAAAGACATAAGAAACCTTTATTTGACAAGGATATTACTTCCAAGCGTGGATGGGAGGAAAGGAGGAAAGAAAGTGTCTTTTTTTTCGGAGAAAAAAAGAAACAGCGACTCTGATACGGACGTCGTCGGTGACGAAAACTACTATCGACAAACAGAAAATCTCGCCTTTTGTACTTTTTCACGCGCGCGATATTGTACACGCAGTCGGTGAATATTGCAATGCACAATATATTTCGGTGTTATAAAATTTTTGAGACAATATCTATCCTTTGTTTTCGTTCTTTATCAAGGCGCGAAAACATAGTGAAATGAACAACGATATATTAAATACGAATATTTAGCAAATCGCCATTCATGTAGGCACTTTAGACGTCATGCTGTCATTGCTTCTTGCATATACGCATATTGTATTAGATGCGACAAGACATGGCTTCTAGAATGCTTAGTGCATTGCAGTGCATCGGCCGGGGTGGATTGAATTTCTCGAAGCTTCGATTCCAATTCGCCAGATTTTCGTTGCCAAAAGTGGTGAAAATTATTCTGGATATCTTACATACTTCGCGCCACGGTCGTTCTTTTCGATGTGCAATTGCTTACGCAATACTTGGCACTCATCTAACACACTTACACAGCATATTCTTAATTTATGACGAGTCATCCTTTTTTTTATCGTGTACTTTCATTTTTGGCAACGAAAAGAGTCCCGCGATCGAGAACACCAAGGAGAATGTTCGACTGCATTGCCGAGTAACTTGGAGCTGCTTCGCGCCAAATTAGATATGCATTCGCAGTTTGCAATCTGAAAAGTCGAATTGAGCTCACGCTTATATTTTATGCGCTAAAATATGAAAGATACGAAGAAGATTTGAAAGATAACGAATGAAAGAACTTTGCGGATTTTATTTTTTATTTTGTCGTTTTGGCTCCGTTCTTGGTGCTGTGTAGTTCGTTCTCGCTCCTAGCGTTCTGAATATCTTTTTTTCCGCTTTTCCACCATCCTGGCCGCATGCATTTTAATGATTAGCGCGAGATCACAGCACTCGCCTCATTTAACTTGTAAGGCACGCAACATTCACTGATTGATGAAAAAAAAATGAACGCATGCTGGAGCAGCCACTATTCTAGCCCACCGCCGGAGAGGGAACTCTGCATCGATGGTGAGCATCGGAGTCGAAGAGATATGTCACCTCAGGGACGCAAAAGGGCAGCCCTGATGATTTCTCGTGACCAACCCGCTACTATCAGCTCGAGTTACCAGACATATCGTAAGGTAAGCGTTCGAAAACGTTTTTAATTATCATCTGAGCACCGATAGCAAAAATTTTTTAAATGGAGCATTTATAAAAAAAGTGACAGTATCTCAAGTTCGACGGGAACTTTTAACTAGATTAAAATAAATAAAATGAAATCGATATATACATTTAGATAACATTTACCGAGACGTACAATATTAAATACGTACCGCAGGAGGAGATCCATCGGGGAATGATGGGTCACAGGTCGCACAGCGCGGCACCTATGGATTCTCCAAGCATTAGATATCGAGGAAGGTCTCAGAGTCCCACCGGTCACCGTTCCTTGTCTCCACCCGAGCATAGATCCATTCCCTATTCGCACGGATACGTTCATACGACGAGGTATAAAATATCACAGGGAAAATTCTTTTGAACATTATCTAGATTACATACTTGTGGGAATTAGAACTGGACTTACCAATGGACTACCAATTTAGATTCGGCTCGAGATCGGCGACCGCCACACCTACTGGATCGCCAAAGAAACGTCAGCTACCTCAAATCCCGGCAGCTTTAAAGGAAAGAGTCACACAAGATTTTGAGGAACGAGCAAGATTCATGAGACATCGCAACAGACAGTCGATATACAGAAGCACGGGTATGAGAGATTTTTTTTTCATTGGAAAAGTTATTGCGTTTTTCCGATATTTACTTATTTTTTTGGTACTACTGAAAGAATGAAAACCAACGTAATAGTCAATATATTAATTCATTCTTTTTATAAATTTTTATTGTATCTTCAATAATTGATTAATTTATTCTCAGGCTGGGAAAGGCATTATAGTGGCCTTTCGGACTCGGATCTTCCTTCAATCGGACACGATCCATTAACATTGTCACACAGTCACGCTCACAGAATGCACAGGCCGAGGAGGGGGCATTTAAGTCCCGACAAAGATATATTGGGTGATCTTGGAGATTCTGACATGGAAAGCATAGCTTCGGTAACGAGCAGTGCCTTTAGTACGCAATCGGAACGACCACGTGGATCAAGAGCGCTAATGTGAGTATAGTTTTATAATTAAATTTCCGTTATTTTAGCATACGAATTACCTCGCGTTGCGGCAGTCAATGTGCAAAGCAACGCAGATTCAATAGAATATCCCGGTAAGAAGGAGGATCTGAGCATCGAGCGTGCTGTTTTAAATATATATCGCTGCAACTTTAGAATGCATCGTTATACGTCCTTTATGTCACGATAAAATCGATAATCTGAAGAATAGCACTCTCATCGACTCAACCTCTCGAGTCAAGGAAAATCCCTGGATTAAATGGACATTGTCAACTAAATGGGTATCCCGTAGTTGCACATTTTCACATCCTGCTTGTGTACGTGTCAAGTCATCCGATATCCTTCGCGCCTTCTCTACAAAACGATTAGATTGCACTTCCTATGCACTATGTCAATGTCCATTTAATTAGTATCTCATTCTAAGAAAGCAGGGATCAGTGCGTGGCGTTGGTCGAACGGTTAGGTAGTTGTGTCTCATCGCGTTCATAGAGATGAAGAAAAAGCATTGCTAAGTACATCGATCGCCGCGTGTCTCTTCTGAAATGCCGACCCGTTGTTCTCGGCGAATCGACAGAGTCGAGTTCCGAGTCCATGTTAATGACCGATATGCGTTCGATCGATCGCGAACGCGTGGTTAAATAAAAAAAAAAAAGAGAGAAAGAAAGAGAAAAAGGAGCTAAAGAAAGATGAAAAGCGGAATGGGCTTACCCTTTGGCTGTGTTCCCGCAAAAGTGCTCTTTATATGAAAAACATTGTTTACAGACCGACAGTTTTAATACCCAGTGCCACATCCCCCATACCCCCGCCCCCTAGGCGCAATAGGCGCAGGCACAAACTTAGGGTACCCTGCAGCGAATGTCATTGTCCCACCAAGCCCAAAAGCAACAACCCTAGCAAGTGTCCCACCCTATATCCCCTCGTACGGAGCAAGTCCGCAGTGGTACGCTCGTTGTACAAAAAGATGTGTACGCCATTCACGAGATCGCAGACCGTCGACGAGAACATGCTGAGATATTACAGCTCCGAGACCAGCGAGTACAGCGTTTCCGAGGGGTACATACTCAAGCCAGAGAGACTCGTAGCTAGTAGCGCTAAGAATCGTATACCGGCGATATACGTCGAAGATTGCCTCCGCGTCAACCTTAACGATCGTTTTGTGGAAAAGTTTCGCTCTAGGTATTCGACGCCGTATCTCGCAGGAGGATTTGGTACGTTGTCGCGTGCACGTAACGATTCCACGGTGATGAGAATGATGACGTCGATGACGACGACGACGACGACGACGACGACGACGACGACGACGACGACGACGACGACGACGACGACGACGACGACGACGACGACGACGACGACGACGACGACGACGACGACGACGACGACGACGACGACGACGACGACGACGACGACGACGACGACGACGACGACGACGACGACGACGATAACGATAATGACAACGATGACCATGAAGACAAAAACGAGGACAAGGTGATCGATTGTCGATTCAATCGACCTCCCTGACCATTTCGATATTAGGAGCATAAACGCTAGATTGTATCCACGTAGGTCTTTTTTGTCCGCTAAGACTAGAAGCTTCGACGTGATACATACGGTGATCGTTTCGGTACTAGGCCAGAGACCGTCGGTCTGCTATCGCGCCGGGCCAAGAGTTTCGAGTACGAGAGCATTTCGAGCAACATATTCAGCGACGACAGTCTCAGGACGGCCAGAAGAAAACTCAAGCGGAATCTCTCTCTCAGCGACGCCGGGTATGGTGACAAGATACCTGCGCTGGACGATCAGAGCAAATCCTACTACGATTCTAACGGTGACGACAAAGTGCCTACGAGTCTCACGAATAAAGAGACAAATTACGATTTTCTGCTCGATCAGGACCACAAATCGTTTTATGGATATGACTCGGAATTTAATTGTGGCGAAACGGAGATTTACGTTCCAAGTTTCGACAAGCAGAATACTGAGACTGACAATTATCAAGCTTCTTATAGTTCTCATTTAACGGAGGACAATGGTCTCTTCAGTGACAACGGCCATGCTAATCTCAGGAATGTTCTGAATAAGGATGATACTAGTAAGAAAAAATATATGGATGGAAGTTACTTGAATCACGACACCTCGTATATTAGGGATATATCTCCAGGAACAAGAATTAAGAAAGTAGATACCGATCTTCGTACTTCGATTGGTGATATCTATAGTAATATTGAGGAAGCTTTTTCATCTAGTAAAAAAAATTATGATGGTGATATTCTCGCGAGATCCGTCACAAAAATCAACGATGACACAAAATCCACCAACATGAATGAGTGGATGTCGAAGGACATAAAAGGTGTCCTGCGGCATGGAGCAACTGGTCGTTCTTATCAAGAGGATAGGTATAAGACTCGCGAGAACTGGGACGCTGATTACGACGAAGGATTTATAGACCGGGAAAAGGACTACGAACAGAAGCAGTTTAGTTACCTAGACAAAGGCATTTGTGCCTTAAGAACTAGTGGATCAGTGCGCGAAGGTGAATATTTTCATGATGTAACGAAACGTTCTTGTGCTGTTCAGGGAAAATGTTATGCACTATCTGATGATGATGACAAAAAGTTCACGATGAACGATTACATCAGTTTTCGTTCGTCCGACGACTATGATTATTGGACTACGCACAGTAAGGCGGAAACATACGAGGATGGATTTGTGCCGCGAAGACGAAGGCGAAGAAGTAGGAGAGGTAGTAGAGATGGAGGCACAAGTGACTACGAGACCCTGCCACGGATCAGAGACGTGTCAGGTGCTCAATCGAGAATGGAGAGCAAGAAATTGATGACAATCCAACGTACGGAGTCCACGCCGACCCTACACTCAGACGAAGACGTGAACTTGCTTGCAGACCGTGCCAGACGTATGTATCGTCGCAAGCGAAACAGCAGTTGTCCAGAGAGTAGAGATTTACGAATGTATGGTCCGCGAGGAAACGGTGAGAGAACTGTATTGGAGTCTGACGAGGAGTTCGGATCGATGGAGACGGTAGTCGGCGCTGATTATTTCCGTCGTACTTCGGGCTACGTGGCGAACGCTAGAGCAAACGACGGCATTAGATCGGGCTTCTTTGACGCGGAACAAGATCGTGATAGCTACTTAGATGCAAGATATGATCATGAGGACCGATATCAGGATCGCAGTTATCCGATGGCACGCGGGCTAGTTAGGTCAGGGTCGCAACGTTCTTCGAATCGCGATGCGCGATATGTATCGCGCGCTAGGCGTAAGAGTAGTTGCCCGGAGTGTCGTGAGCTAGCACTGTCCTCCTCGGAGTTAGGTAGGTCGGGATCGCTATCGCGAAAGGGCGACGATCTTCGGCATTCATCGTTAGAGACGAAGCATAGATATCGTAGGCGGAACAGCAGCTGTCCGGAGGCTAGGGATCTCGAAATGCTCGAGAAGAGGCAGCGTCAGCAATTCATGCAGCTCCATCAGCAGCAACCGCAGCGGCTTTCAAGTCAGCAGTATCAGCAGCAACCGCAGCAACAACGGCAACATCAGCAACAGCAAGCGCAGCACCAGCAACCGCAGGGAAGTAGTAAGAGGAACGTGGCGATCAGCGACACCCTCGAGTACTACGAGTACTCGATGGAGAGCGAGAGCCAGTGCAGCGAGAACTGCGGATTTGGCCCGTGCGATCCGCGTAGGCCCCGTAACCGAGCACCCCGCCCTGGTAACGCTAATTCGAGTCTCTTTGATTCCCAAACCGCTACCTCCGACACTGCTAAAAACTACCACCCACGGATCGACGATCATCACCACCAACACCCACAAAACACGAAAACGTCGCCGCTCACCAATGTCGCCGATGTGGCGTCGACGTTTCTGCCACCGTTGCCGCCGTCATCCTTGTCGTCCGCTCGACGACGATCCCGAAAAAAATCCGCTTACGACGTCGTCGCCGCCGTCGCCGATCGTCGCGACGACGACGACGCTCGGAATCGTCGTTCTTCATCTATGCCCGAAAGCAGCGAGTACACCAGTCAGTCGAGCTCGTACGAGAAGACGTCCAGACGCCAGGTCACCGACAATGGCCATGACGAACACGATAAGAGAAGTCAGTTCACCAGAAGTCTCAGTAATGCTGATGTGCCGCAGGATGAGAAAGGTAAAGGAGAAAGTTCATAGTGATTAAAATTAGCTCTCTAAAATGTTATTTCTCGACAAATTCCATTTTTTAATAACAAGACATACTTGCATCGATTACGTTATCCATTGAATAAACACAATTTCATAAAATCCATTACCAAATATTATTTCATGATGACTAAACATAATATAATTATGGACTTTTAATAATTTTACGTATCTAATATCAAAAGTTGCGCTTATTAAATTACATTTCTTGATTATTAAATTTGATTTCTCTATCATGTCCACTTTATTGTATTAATCTGTATCCACATCTTGCTATTTAGTAGAAATTTTATTTAACGTTTATAGCTTTGATTTTTCGCTGAATATAAATTCTCTTTAAACAGACGTCGATTTTACTGTCACGATGACGTGATATATATAACTAAGAGAGCGAAGACCGAACTCTGCAAAAGTGTAACATGAATTTTCGTCGAGATTTACAGTCACGAACTAGTTGCACTCGAATTTAACGGTAGTTAATAAACTGCGGACACACATCCACGCAAACGTTCTAAAAGTTCCTTTTGAGTTCGCCGAGTCACGAACGTCTTTTTCTATCTTTCTTCAACTATAGTAAAGATACACGCACATTGCTCCATATATTTTACATGACAATTATGTTTTTAACCGTGTGTTGCGAAATTTTTAGTTTAACTGGCCGAAGCTATATTCTATTATGTAAGTTTGCTTCGTGCTTTCATTCCTTTATTTTCTAAACTGACGTGACAAAGACAGGACGAGGACACACAGAGATGTGGCTCACAGTTTTTACTTCACCCTCGGGCCGCTCTGATTTAATTCTATACATTTACAAGTACTTGTTCTTGTTTCGCAGACACGGGTAGTTTCAGCGATACTGCGATTGCATTGAACGTTGAAGAAGCAGCGAGGAGAGGTCGTAAGAGCTCGCCAGGAAGTAAAAGCGGAAGTGGCAGCAGTAGCGGAAGCGCAGTGCAGTACCAAGCGGGTTTGGGCAAGAAGAGCAATAGTACCAGCCAATTATCTGCGACAGGTAACACATTGTCACGCTGGCCATTTCTAGTTAAGTTTGCGTTTAGTCTCTACGTGTTATACGTAGTCGTGATTTTCGTAAAGATCGATCGTTCGCGCGAAACTAAAGTCTTCCGGTGCGCGATATTAGAACGTTTGATCGATGTATGACACCATCTTGCGCGACATTAGACAGTTTTCTATTTTCCTGACATTTATATCTTCTCTCTTTAGTGAAAAGGATATCGTTTTCTTCAGAACATCAATATTTCGTAAATTAGGATAGAGTAGTTTAGCATCGTTAGTGTGTAGACTATAACGGTGTGCTCTCGCTACGTGCGTACAAATGAGGATGATGCAAATATGTCGCCGATACGAACGAATTTTGTTAAATGTTAATGAAAATAAATTCAATAGCTTTGATACATACAACAAAAATTTTTAATTAACATTTTACATAAAGTTTACAGTCAAAACGTAAATGAAGAATGAGAATAAGAAACGGGTAAAATGTAACAAGAAGCTTGAAAACGTGCGCGGTGAAATGCAGAATTAGTGTGATTGATTATGAACTATGTATAAAATACTTAGTCATGTAATACTTTATATGTATTTTATATATAAAATATTTAGATATGTACTTTATATATCTTTATATATCGCGGTGAAATGCAGAATTAGTGTGATTGATTACGAACTATGTATAAAATACTTAGCCATGTAATACTTTATATGTATTTTATATATAAAATATTTAGATATGTACTTTATATATAACTACTTTATATATAAAAAACTAATACTAAATGTAGGTATTTTATACATAGTATTTTCCACGTATTTTATATACATGAAACGTAAGATAAAGTTACTAAACAAATTGATACAAAAGTACATTGTGCTCTGTTTGAATGATTTTATTCTACTAATTATTAATTATCTTATTCTTCATATTTCAAGTCTTGGTCGTTACGGTTGCGCGGATTGCAATTCGATTCGACGGGTAACGAATTGAACGATAACAAGAGCATATCGTGACAAAGCAAAAAAACCCAATAAGCGGGGCAGTATGTACATTCTAATTGTATTCTTGTTTTCTCCGCCATCCCTCCTCATCTCTATCTGCCTCTTCTTCGACATGAACACACTCACACTTTACTTCTACCAACCAACCACCTCTCGACGCTGGGGGACCATTCACGTCATCGATCTGCACCCACCTGCACGATTTCTCATCGTGGCGGCCGATCGTCGCCCCGCGCTCTCGTGTGCTCGTGTTCATGGAACACTCCACACGGATCACCATCATCGATTTGCTGGACCGATCGCCAAAAAAAAAAACTTGAATCGATACTTACGAAAAAAAAAACGTATACGTCTGTAAAAAAATCGACTCTATAAACTGACATTATGCTCACAATTGTTGCTCTTGCTACCGCAATTTGCAACCACAAACGAACGAACGAACGAACGAAACGAAACGAACAACAAAACTGTTATCACATCACGCAAAATCCATAACATACCACGTGCGTCTGTTGGTGGTACATGCGTGGGCGAGGAAGGACGGAAACGGCGGCTGGGTTTCGGGAAGAAGGGGAAGTCGTCCTTTACAGTTCACAGGAGCGAGGAGGTCCTGCCGCCGGAGGACACGGTCGGTGGTAGAAGCGGCCGGCAGCCGAGCTCCGCGAGCAGCGACGGCGAGGGGAGCGGCGACGGGGACAGGTCCGATTTGCTCTCTCTCAGTAGAAACACTTCTCTCTTTTTCATCTCTTTTTCACTTTATTTTCCTCATTACTTTTGCATTGACACGGGAGCGATCGACTGTGGCGGGGGGGAGGGGGGAGGATATTTACGTGGGGGCGGACGCGGCGTTTACCATCGAATCGTATGTCTTCGTGACAATGAATTCTGAGTGTTTGCACGAAGACTATTATGTCGCGGAATATGAAGGACGATACGCATAATCCATATCGCGCGTAATAAAAATTGTCGCGCGAGTGGAAGAGCGAGATATTGGGTGGTACTCATAGTTGGATCTTATATTTAAGACCGTCTTAAGTATCAGTCTTAAGATATTATGAACCAATTAGAGAATCGTATTAACATCTTACGATATACTTAAAACGATCTTAAAATAAGAACAGACTATGAATACCGTTCATTATTGATAGAAATTTTTACTCAGGTATACTCTGATCTCATTAATCGTAAAATCAATTGGATCAAGCCTTCGACGAAATGTGAGTACACGTTGCAGGAGGACTTGCGATAGGAAGAACAAGAAATACTGTTTCTACCGATGAACACTGTTGTTAACAGCAACAATGAAACACACTACACATCACTCTTTAGAGGCCGTGCTTTAGTCGGAGTCGTGTGAGTCTCTCTCGTGATTGTTGTCGGAAAATACTCTCTTGCCTAAAGTTGAATCGGCTCAGTACAGCGGATCCGCAAAGGATTCTCGTACGCGTTGCCATCGAATATTATTTTTCTTTTTTTTTTTTATTATATACAATCGAAGAGAAAGTATTTTGCGAATCTGCACGTTTCTACAAATAGTCACGAGGTGATTCCTTTCCTTCTCGTTATTCTAGATCGTAGATGCTATTTCTACGTAGCATTGATATTTCTAGAGAAACGTTCGCACGAGTTTCCTGGGCTGTAACCTAATAATAAGCTCTAACAATAAGCTCTATCAATATACGTGTTAAATCGTTCTGTTTTTTTTTTATATTTCTTCAGAGATGCAGAGTCCATCGTCTCTAGTTATGTAATATTTATTCCGACATGACGCGAGCCACGCAGATCAGGAAACTCATATTCTATTTGCACAAGTATAGTTGTGCTGGCGTCTTTTCGTGACTCTAGAATAGTGTCTCGGCACCGTGTGTCACGTTATAATCGTTCCGTTTCATACAGCTTTTGAATCTAGATCGTCGCGTGGTCAATTTGAATTTTTCAATTGCATCGAGGTAAGTTGGCCACCTGTGTGATACGTTATTTTTTATTATTTCTTAGAAGCCGCTGTTGATACGTGCTTAAGGTGAGAGTACGCTACTCACACGGCTTTTAATTTTTCAATGTCCTGAATCATTGCAATGCTTTTACGGAGTATATTTACGTTACAATATATATATTTCTGCGATGTCACTGATTACAAATCTATTGTTGAATGTGCTGTCAGATAAATGCGATGTCATTGACTACAATTTATCGTTGAATGTGCTGTCAGATAAATTATTTCCGGACAATCCTTATGTACTAACTTGATAATTATACATTTTTATTTCATTTTTTCTAAATTCGATGTACAAATTAAATGTACAAAATGTATGTATATGTATAATTGTATATATAATTATCTTTGTACTTAAGGCGTCCGGAGAGTATATTCAATAATCATACATGAAATAATATGGTAGAGTAAATATACACATTAATTTTTCTAAAGTTACAACTAATTAAATTTTATAGAGCAATCTCATACATAAAGGAAGATATATTAATTGTTTCTGATTAATTTTTTCTTTCGACAGCCTGCGTAAATTTATTTAAAAGGAGATTAATGAAATATACTAGACGACTGAAGGTTTATCTATATATACTTTTGTGTGCTATCTATTGCCATTGAAATAAATTTTTATTGGATCGTCAATGATATTTTATGTTTCTATAAATTGATTTTATTTTGTATTTAGTAATTCCGAGAAGAATAGTCTGTTATATAAATGCTATTACGTTATTTATAATACGATGAACGTCAAAACTTACAATTTTTCACGTAGGATACTAAGATTAAATATATTCCTATGTTAATGTCAAATGCAAATGGCCGAGCAATGTTGTTATCCCATTACATTTCACTCTAAATATAACATCTCAATAAATTTTTACATTCCCTTTTCCTACCTATGTAGAATTTTCAATTCAATTTAAAATGTTTCTCGAATTACAAGATCTCATTTCAGTTCTGCATTTTTTTATCACTGATCATTAGACTATTTCTGGAAAAAGAGTTAAACGAGTAAGCAAAGGAAACAAGGCATGAGAGAAGAATTTGCATGAGAGAGAGAGAGAGAGAGAGAGAGAGAGAGAGAAGTAGTCAACAAAATCTTACATGTTGAAATTGTGTTTATTCTATCATTGCTCGTTCGAAGATACACTAAATTAGTAACCGGAAATTCGGTAGCTCTCTTGGATACCTGAGGATGAGGGAGAGATGAACCGCTGCAGTACCGGCGTACGCAGATATTAATAAAAGACAATAGTTTAGCGGTATTTCTTGTTTGGTTTACAACGCAGAGTGCGGCGGGATGTTCATCAGCATTGGTGGAAGTGCCGGCGCCGTGGCACGCGGTGCCGGCTTATCGAACCGGAAACGTAACAGCACGCCGTGCAGCATACAACGATCCGAGGAGATCATGCCGGCCTACCAGCGCTTTGACAACAAAGGATCCGCAGCCAGCGATACCGCCGGAAGTCTCAACTCGATTTCTAGTTCCGAAGGAAGCTCGTAAGTAGTGGACTCCACCTGTGGCGACCAATTCTGCAAGCGGAAAAAGCGCGAGATTCCTGATACCCTCACTTTCTCTCTCTCTCTCTCTCTCTCTCTCTCTTCTCTCGTTCTCTCTCTCTCTCTCTCTCTCTCTCTCTTCTCTCTTCTCTCGTTCTCTCTCTCTCTCTCTCTCTCTCTCTCTCTCTCTTTTCTCTTCTTTCTTCTTTTCGATTTCTTTTCTTCTATCATTTGATGCTGATCCTACTATTAATTTCTATTCCTCTGTGGTTTTACTTACATTCTGTCCTCTTTGGCCGCTTGCACCTTGACTAAACGCGAAATGAGCTGTAAGTTGTAATTGAGCTATATGAAGGTGAGTTTATAGATTAATATATATTATTGGGAGAAAATAACGAAAATATTTTAGATAAGAGTAATAATTATATGTTTGAAGTATATTCTGTTGTGTGTTATAAATATATTAGACTTATTGAAATAAATGTATCTCAAACAGGGTTTTTCTCGTATATTATTGAGTTTCTGTGCTAAGAGAAAATAGAATGAAAAAAAGTCCAAGTAGATAGATGAACAATATTAACAGATGAATTAATATAAATTCAGAAATTATGAGCACATAACAAGTAATGTTGAGCATGGATGTAACGCTTGCTCAGTTTAATGATTACTTGCTTTTGAATATTGTTTAGTAAGTTCATAATTTGAGGTGTTCACAGCTTGCAGCTCATTGCTTATCGTTTGTCAATGTACATGCTTATTGTCTTTTCATACTCTAACCAATGAAAATTTATTCTTTGTCATTCGTATAAAATACGTATTTAACTAGAAAAATTAACAAATTTTATTTATGTGTATAATTTTATTACATAAATTATCAAGATAATTATGGTATCGTAATAAATTATTATTGCTCACAGAATCATCTTAATTATAGACAAAGAATAATCTTGCTTTATCTTCTTCTATGTTTTACTCCTTATATGCGCCAAGATCTGTCTTCACCTAAATCATAAACACTCCACATCGATTATTAAATTTTTAGACATATGATTGAAAATATGTCAGTAATACGTCCATGATTCGAACTGTGCAATTACATGATTGTGACCACGCGCTTTTTTTCATATCTCTTCGATTTTTGTCAATTTGCAATTTAGATTATTCATGTGATTTTTCTCACAGTCTCTTTCTCGATTTATATTATTCATTATATTATCCATAAATGAAGCGCTGTTTATAAAATCCATAAATGAAAATCAGAAATTTAATGTTTGTATATCATACCATCATGTTTTATTGTAAAAGTAACTTGTTTTTATACCTGTTTATTCTCCCCTTTTTTTATTTCATTGAATTATATTTGACATATAATAATTGAAAAATAATTTATATAATCAGGATTAAAAATTTTAGGAAATGTAACATTTTTTGTATCAGTAGAATACTTGTATGTCAATATTATAATGCGAGGAAAAAATATGTATTATAAGGTATAGTCTTCGACGAATTAGCTGTGGGATTTATATTCTATTGTCTTTTTCTGTCTCCTTTTTACGAAAATGTCCACAAAAATATTGTTGTTCATTATCGGTGTTGTTGTCGTCTTGGCTTAATTGCTTGATTGTGGCAAATGATTGTACTGCATTACCTCGGAGCACCGTTGCACATATATAATGTACACACACATACATATATATATATATACACACACATACATACACGCACTTTTATATCTATGTCAATGTGATATCTCATTGTCACGGAGTTACATATTTTCTACCTACATGGTAAGAAAAACCCTGTGAATATGTCGAATGTCACCTAAGAATGTCTTCGCAGGACCTCACGTTCTTCCCAATGATTTCCACCTACTTCTGTACGATCCATTGTCTTTTATATACTCGACTATGCTATTTATTGATATATCGACATTTCTTGTAAAGTAATCCCCTCTGTCTTATGGATTTCTTATCATTTCCATAAAGTGTATTTGATATATCATAGAATAGGTATTGTACAGCGTGTGTATCTTCTAAAGTACCTATCAGTTCGAGGTGTAACAGTAAGAAATTAAAAATAAACTAAACGTGGGTATGCGTGCCTGCGTGACTTACAGGATGTAAGCAAACGCTTTGTCGGTTCGGCAAAAAAAATGTTTACGAATAATAATTTTGCTAATAAATTATTTTACTCTTTGGCAGCGATAATATGGTCGAACCTATAGAGAAAATAATTGGGTGCAATCGGATGTATGAACTTCTATTCATATGACTTTACCCGACACTCAAATATACTGTTGCATTTATTGGTGGTATGATAATATTAAAATTATTATATATCTTAAACGGTTGACGATGCTATTAGATATAATTATTTCACAAAAGGGATGTACATTTATTTCATAAGATATTACGAAAGCTAATTTCTATGATTAGTTATTAGATTAACAATAATTTTGAATGGCTGTATGCACACTCGATGTGGATATCCACATTTATAGTAAAACTGTTTTTAAAAAGATCCGCTTATCTTTAGTAACGTGAATCTTCCCAATGGCGTAACGACAAGTAAGTGTATGTTAATACAAATCATTTTAATTAATTTTTTTTTCAGATTTTAATAAAGCATGTTAAGTAGATAAATGTAAGCGAAGAAACAGTACTCAGTTGTATATTAAAATTATCGATAATCAAAAAAAGATACAGGATAGATTGTAAAAATAATTTTTACATTGTATCGTTTAAATTAATTATTGCATTTATATACTCTTTGCATTTTTTCTTCGTTTGTATACATTGAAATGAACTGATTACTGTTATTTATAATAATTATCCAAAATCTCTCTTTTCTGCGCATTTAGATTAAAATGCATGCATTAGCAATCTGATATGTTTTTAAACTTATTTACATAATCTCTTTTTTCCATGTGTATAATATTATATTTACTCACTATACACTGACACTACACTTTCAGCGTGAGTTCTTCTTATCTCAAACTGAATGAGGTGTGTTCTCTATCTTTTACAACTTTCGTCGAAGGCTTGCGAGAATTGTCCCTCGCTCCTGCGGAAATATTACTTTCGTTTATGATTTTTCTCCTTCGCATTTTCTTCATTGCATCAGAGAGTTCGTATACTATAATTTTTTGCTTGCAGTTTTCGCGCTTTATTTTTTCTACTGTGGGTTATCGTACATTTAGAACAGTCAAGATCATTGTACATATACATCTTGTATAAGTTTAGTGTGTGAGCAAGAAAACGGAAAAGGGAAAACTTATAAAATAGAGTTTCCATTTTTCATTGGTCGCACGGTAAACACTATCAGCTAAATTATCACTTTTCTTCATCTGAAATCTTATATTATTTCTTCAAGCGTTTTTTTTAAATCATTGTTCATATTTTTTTTAGTACCCAGAATAAGTTGCGTTTCTTTACTAAATAAGTAATTTTGAAAACTGCAGTTGGTCTCCCAGTCTGCGAATGGCAGGCGACGGGCAGTTGAGAAATTTCATTGAAGATCTCGGACCAGGCCAAGTGGTCGGAAGACAAGCACTCGCTACCCATTGCCTCGGCGAAATTCAACTGTCGTTGAGCCATACGAAGGGTTATCTTGAAGTAGAGGTCATACGTGCCAAAGAACTCAAAGCGAAACAAGGCAGTAAAGTAATTCCAGGTTAGTTAAACTTTGATAAGTTTCATGATTGTCGAAGTGATATGGAGGCGCTTAGTTTTTCGACTCTCTTATTCCAGCTTCTTACGTGAAGTTGTATCTGGTGAACGGTAAAAGATGTATAGAGAAAGCGAAAACCACGACGGCCAGAAAAACGCTGGATCCATTCTATGGTTCGCAATTATTGGCTTTCAAAGAAAACTGCCGAGGTTGTATATTACAGGTATGTCGTTGATTGTTCTTCTAATTTCCTTTTTTTAATTCAATTGCGATTTTATGCGCATTATTGTATACTGTTTCAGGTGACAGTATGGGGAGACTACGGTCGGATAGAGGGAAAAAAAGTGTTCATGGGTATTGCACAGATCATACTGGATGAGCTGGACCTCAATCAGATGGTGATCGGATGGTACAAGCTGTTTGACACCCAAGCCCTGGTCAGTGGAGCTTCATCTCTTGCTTTGTCCCGTCGATCTTCGGTTACGTCTCTCGATTCTTTTAAAATCTAAAAGAATAACTGCCCGAAGAACGTACCGAAATATTCCTTTTGTATTTACTGAAGAGATCTTTAAGTTTTTTGCAGTAGACAAAGTAGTGCAGACACAATTGAGTTCGAGCTCCTATCGCGATGCACCCACTGCACATGCAGTCACTTTTATCATTAACAGAATACTGAAATGCACGAGTCTCGATGTACAAGATAGTATTATGTTTATTTTAATTGATTAAACAATAGAAAATGTATGGAAATTATTATAAACGTCTTTAACAACTTAAGTAACACGTATAAAATCATTGCTTGATGATATTAAATGTAGTATTAAATAAATATATTAGGGGATAGAAAGTTCGGATTATTACATTCATCGTATAAAAATTGAAAGAAGTGTTTAAGTAATTCTCTATCGTGTTGTAATATTACATATTCTTCACTATGGTTGACAGAATTGAAAAGAATCTTATACACCCTACACGCGTATCCCCCGTAGGCTATTAATGTCGAAGCCTAAAGCTATTTAACGAGTGACGTTCGGCTCTGAATACGGTAAAGTCAGTTTAACGAACAACATAATGAGGAATATACAGTATGAAAAGTGCGATTGTATACAGATAATAAAAAATTCTGCGAAATCAGAATGAAAACGAGAGATATAAACAATGCAAAGGTGATGCGAGAATGTAAAAAGAGTGAAAAAACGTACGAAAGGATGTCTTTCTAGAAACACCACTAGTACATCACATATAATGTACGGCATATCAGATGAGCCACTAGTCTGTATGTAGACTAGATGTAGACGTAGCAGCCATGTTCCCGGAGCGCCAGATAGTTTTAGGTACGCACTGAGATGAAGGCATCGTTCGTAGATAGTTGGACAACGATTTAACGTGGGTACATAAAAGGCGATATAATAAAAAATCGCCGATACGATTGCAATCGTTCGTTCGGAATAATTGCAATGTTTATTCGTAATGTTTTAACGATCAAGTCAGCAATATCACTCATATTTTCAGGATATTAACCTTTCGATCGATTTTCTCAAGTACCCATGTGAAATCTTGATACACATTTGTTGTTGCCAATATCTTCTTTTCATTTCCACCGTTTCTGTATAGAAATCTCCTCTTATTATTCTTTGAAAATGCTTGCCCTATATAAAAATACTTCCATTTCGGCTTCGAAGTAGCGACATAGGTCGGTATTCATAGTCCATTCTTATTTCAAGACCACCTTAAGATGCTAATATAGTTCTCTGATTGGTTTATGACATTTCAAGTTTGTAAGTTAAGACAGTTTTCAGTATAAAACTCAACTGAATACCGGCCATAGAGTTGATAACAGAAAGAATATGAGATTACGTTATCACATATATGCGGTCGAAACTTCGTTGCCATGTGCTGTATGCATCGATTTTACCTTCCTAAATTTGTAGAAAGAATATGCCTTTGTCTACGAAATTTGGTTCGACATGAAAAAAGTTCGATTGCCATTAATCCTTAAATTTACTATTTGCACATTGTAAGTTTAATATAATATTTATCCTCATCCATTTTAAGAACGATTTTTATAGATTTTCTGGTATTGCTTCATATATACATCACATTATTAATTTCGACCTTTGCACAATATTCATTCTCTTTTTCATGATTCGTTTGAACTTCCTTGTAAATACATGGTATAAATCGTGACAGTTTTTAATGTGCTTGAATTTTTAACAATATAAAAATTATATGAAAAGTAAATAAAGGTAAGTTTGTGCCGTATTCGGAGTCCTATGTATCCTCTTGTATATTTTCTCAAAATGTTTTCAAAATACAATCAATTTGAGATATTGAATGGTGTCGAAGAAATCTCATGATAGAAGAATCGTGAATTTATATATACGATACAATGTATGATGCGTGAATCTCATATGCATGTGCATTGAGAATTTTTATCATTCAATATTTCATGAAAAGTAAATGTTATATATTTGTAATTAATAATACGTTTGTTTTATTTTTCAGTGAAAACAAATTAAATCAAGCAAGTTCAGGATAGATGTGAACTCAAATGTGGTGTACTAGATAAATAAGATGTGAAACGGTCAATGACACTCGTTTTCAGTGAATCTAATCTGGTTAAGTGAATAATGAAATTCATGAACACAGTGAGAAATATGCGATAAATGGATACGGACTTCATTTAAACGGCATGTGAGAGATTTAAAGTATTGAGACATTCCAAATAAGAAGATATTTCCAAACTTTGTATATAATTTAGGACAGTTCAAGTATGTCGATCTCCGAAATGATCGGCTAAAAGACATTTATCGTTGTCAAATTTTTAGTCAAAAATGTCACCGTCAGAGCATATATTATTTAATGTAAATATTATAATAACACTGATATGAGAATTTGCGATATGTGCGCGCAAGTTTGAATGGATAATAACATTTACTTTATATTCTCGTTGACTTTCTACGAGGATTGTCATTATAGTTTTAATTTTTTTTCTTAATTACACAAACTCGATCTAATTTAACATTTTTCTAAGTTAGCATCGGAATCATTAGAATACGATGATATAATTAATTACACGGTTTGTTCCCTGAATACTTTATTGATTATCGTATTAGCACGTGTCACTTGGCTTTTTAAATATCGTTTAGTAATCTGTGTTCAAAAAGAAAAGAGATAATTATTATGATGTAGAAAATATGGAACAGGCATATGTACTATATTTCTCAAGTACGAAGTAGACTGATAAATCGATTCCTATACATCTAGTTTGGATCTTTTCGTTGAATTAGCAATCTCAAAGCCAGAATGAAGTATACCCGAACGATTACGAATCAGCTTTATTTGAAAGCTTTGTTTGGAAGATTTTATTCGCGTATAAGAACCAGTTTTCGAAACAAATTGAAAAAAACAAAACCGCCCATATAACTCGCGTAAACGGGACGCGTCGCGGCAAAAATTCTCTTTCGTACTGATTTTGTACAAAAACAGTGAAATGCCACTAAATATTTAAGAGGCTTTGTAAATCTCTGTAAGAAGCGCGTAAAAGAAATGCTTGCCATTAATTTTATATCTTAATTATCGTGCTATGTGTTCGATCTTTCTTCGTGCGTATCTCGAACACTCGCGAAGAGCGATTATATTCAGCGAGCATGCACATGCACGTCTGCTGTGAATTAGTAAATAATTATATTTGTGCTCTCTGAGAGAGAGAGAGAGAGAGAGAGAGAGAGAAGGGAGAGAGAGAGAGAGAGAGAGAGAGAGAGAGAGAGAGAGAGTGAGTGAGTGAGTGAGTGAGTGAGTGAGTGAATGAGTGAGTGAATGAATGAAAGAGCACCTTCTGTGAAGTTTTAAGCGTGAAAACTTCATGTAAAAAACAACGTTTTAATTTAATTATAGTGCATGAGATTTGGAAAAAATGAGGAAAATGTTTGAAAAGAAGCAAGTTTTCAATATTTTTCAGGTATTATTGCGAGTTGCACTTTTGTGAGTTGATACGAATACGAAAATTAGGAAAATCACTGAGCGAAGTTTCTTTGTAAGTCTTGTTAATAATCTCATGAAGTAAGCTTTTTATGTGACATACCTTAAATTACAAATCATTGTATAGTTGAAAGGTACTCCTTGGATATTATCGATAAAATTGAACATGATAAATGGAATGCAAGCTTCAATGTATATGGCTATATTACCTATATTTTTGTAAATCTACGATTTAAAAATTCGCTAGAGATATAGGTTTGAATGTAGAAAAATTTCTATAATTCGCGTCACGTTTCTTGTCACTAAAGACTAACATTCAGCGACATTAAGAGCGTCGACGCTCTTTTATCACAAATTCTTACTATGATTGACCAAATATAATATTTTGCTTTGCAATTTGAAATGATTGTCTCACACATCTCGCACTCGCGTTTCTACTCTCCGTTATATCAATATTTCTATGCAATTTCTATCGCAACGCGATCTTTGAGGTAAGATCGAGATAATGCAAGCGCGGAGTTTGATACGCGTGCTGAGATTATATCGAAATGTCATCGAAATACATACATCCGTCGTTAAGTGAGTTATGGCGTAAGACTTAACTTAGAATTTGACGAACGAAATAACAAATATCGTTAATTTACAGATGAACTATGTAGATGTCACCGATAATCCGATTGTTCACGATAAATCCTAGGTAACGTAATTTTCTCGTAATCGGAAGACCGATCGAGCTTTAGGGAATGGTGGAATTGTATAAAAGGGTATCTTATCATATCTATATATGCTTACATTAGAGACGTACAGCAAAAAGAAAGAAGCTTTTTTACTTGTGAGAAAACAAAGACAGAAAAGTAGAGTTCTATCCGAAGACAAAGATACGTATATGTAAAGTACTGTGAAAAAAAAAAATATATTATTGTAAGCTGATTTCTAAGTACATATTTTGCAAGTGCACGAACTTATCAAGATCGTGAGACGATATATATATATATATAT
>NW_017259187.1:1210329-1213148 GCF_001594045.1 Atta colombica
GTACAAGGGAGCGGAAGAGAGCGGGCGTTACGAGAAAGCGTATAATTTTTCGTTAAACAAAAACAGAAATGAAAACACGTAAATTACGAAAGAACGAAAGAATTTAAGCAGTACGTTTAGACGACGTTTCACGAAACCTCAGCTGAGAACTCCGTGAACTTCGAACTTGTTCTTCTCCTTTCTTGTTTTTAAAAAAACGTCGCGCGAAAGTCAAAAATACGAAATAATACCGTACGTCATACAATGCGAATGTTTCATTTTCTTTTCTTTAAATTAATAGTGTATCTCCCTCCTGGAGACTTGTTGTAAAGAGCTAATCACCTCACTCACGGAGTTCACGGCAGGAGATCACGAGACGATTAAGTATAAAGCGTTAGTGACTGTATCCAATATCATATATCTGATAAAAGATACCCCCGATGCCAGAGATGGCGTGTGACAATAAAGTGATTCAATGATCCTGTCGCGTTTCTCTCTGTCATCCCTTACACTTTAACTTGCGTTTTTCCTTTCCGTAAAAGAAGAAAATGATAAATGTGCATGAGAAATCGTCGAATTTTCTTTTCCCAAGGAACGGAAGAAAAAGAGAAAAAGATAGATTATGGAGACACACACCATCGCGTCGTATCGATTGTGTTTATCAAATGATCAATATAAAATACAAGAGATAGCTGTACGATGTATAATTATTTTATAACTATATTTTTATATTATTCATTTTGAATATTTTGTAATAACTGGCATTCATTAGTTGCATTTAGAATAAAAGAACTGATTAATAAGCACATTCTTTAATCATTAACATACCTAGGTGTGAACCATCCACAAAATTATTTTAACTCTCTGAAACTCAATTTTCTTTTATTTTATAGAATACAATGTTTATCAAAAATCTTTGTTTTTTTCAACTTCCAAAAGCCTACATTTAATATGCAAAATAAATACCCTTTATCCAAAATCAACTTACAAACTAAGTATTTTTTTTAAGTATTGTATCTGAACAATAATTCTATAAATTTTTAACTTTTAATATTAAATTTTTTAAAAGTTACAATTTTTTCAAAGATTTTACTCGTTTTTCTCTATTCATTGAACTGAAGAATTTTTTTACAAAAACTGTTATGAAATCTCATTCAAAAACTATTTGAATGTATTCTATAGATCTTGAAATTGACCCATAATTTTTTTCATACCGATTGGATTTTTTTAATGAGAATGTCAATTGTTTAAATTTCTCTGAGTGTGAGCCATCCAGTGTGTCAGAAAGCGATGAAAAAAGGAGTATCAATGAAGGATTAATAATAATTTGTTTTTAGTTCTTTAGTTCTCTCATAGGACTCAATCATTAAAGAATCACTAAAATCAAAAAGTATCTAAAATTTCCAACTCTTTATTGCTATATATGACACATCGTATGATTCAATTGCGGAAAGTGTGTGTGGTGGTCCTTAAGCCACACAGAAAAACATAAGGAAGTAAGATAATGTATGGTTGTTGCAATATATTGTTCTCTGTTGTAATTGACCATTTCACTTATTGCTTACTCTCTCTAACTTTTACCATACTTTTACCATACTTAACTACATTTTTCTATGTGTTTTTGGCTTGAACACATTGATCAATTCTCTTTGCTGAATGCAGATCATTATTGTGTTTAAGGAACACATTAAATAAAAAATAAGTTAAAAATGACGTATTTTTACATCAAAATAATAATTTTTTATTACAAAATTTAACTGTTTAGTGACTTTAAGCATCAAAACAAAGTTAATTTGATGTCATTTTGATTTTTTGTTGATTTTTTGTGTGTTTCTTGGATGTGTATGCGAAATCATCATGCTATCATTAGCATAGCGAGACTCGAGAAGATAGGTGGCTGAAATGCTTCACGTATCGTTACAATATGCGATTATGACAAACACGAGGAGACACCGAATCAATCATCCCTTTATCATGATTACGACAATTAACTTTTCGACCTATTTAATTAACGCATGTAAGGACGGATTATTGCGTTTGAATTGCAACAGCAACTTATTGAAGTTGATATTTTACATGGTCTGTTCGTTAGAACGGAAAAGATAAGAATTACATGCGATTTTTTATCATTGCTTCATTGCGATGTCATCCCCATGACATCGCAATGAAGCAGTGATAAAACAAGCACTTATAAAAGTGTTTGTTCAACGATGCTTGGATATGAGATATGGAATTATATATTTCGCATTTTGCGTGTAATTTTTCTTATAGCAAAAGAAGTTATTCACCACAATAAACTTATAATAGTAAAGTCAAGCATTTACTGTTTTTATTACAAATTATGAAAAAGATCACAGTGATATTACGTTATTATTTTAATCTGTACATGTATAGCAATGTCACAGCAACGTATAATTTTTATCATAGTTTCATAATGATAAGTTATAGTAATATCACACTTGTGATAAAGTGGATATTCGCACATCACCATAACTTTATTGTGATACCTTATGGAAAAATACTATTATTTCAGATTTTTAATCCAATAGAATTTTTCAACAAATTATTGTTATTTTTTTGCTATCCTAAGTAAAATAAAAATCAAAACATAAGAAGAATGTAAGGGGAAAGTAATTGAAACATAAATGAAATTTTTAGAAGGCGAAAATTGAAACAACGAAACGTAAAAGAAACAATGGTTTTTCGTTATATATATAAGAAAATATATTATATATTTTCGTTATATATAGCATTTTTTTAATGTCATTTAACGGGAAAAACGCCACGAACACTTTTTCCCACACCTAATATATATAATATATAATATAAACAATATATAT